>NW_010304506.1:3723-64325 GCF_000700745.2 Antrostomus carolinensis | reverse complement strand
CAAAACTTTTGGCCAGGAGGAATACAGGAAAACAGTTCAACACAACCTTAATATCATCAACTTTAAAACTGTGACAGGAAAAAAACAGTGAGTTCCTATCAGTGCTATGAATAGCACAAACTAAATGCATGTTTTAAAAAGATCTGCACACCAGTACACAACAAATTACTGAGAAAAACAAATAAATAATTAATCTAGATGAAAATCTCTCCAAAAAGCACCATTTCTTGATTATAACAAATAAGTGCTCTGTTTTTGTTACAAGATAAGCAATACAGCAGTGTATACCCTTTCCCTAATGGACCTTCTTACTTTAAAAATTAATTACTCCAGTAAGACTGTGAAATGTAAAATACAAAATGTTTTGCCTTTTTTGGCATAGCTGAAAAAAATAATTACACTTGCAGAGAGTTTTTAATTAAAAAAATTAAAGCCATCTCATTTATCTTTGTACTTTAATTAGCTATTATGCAAGGAGAAGGAGGCTTGTTACGTTACTTCTGAAAACAAAATAGGGTTATCAAATCATGGATGTCTAATGATTTCCTGCAATACTGTAGGAATACAGTTTTCTGAAGTGGACACTGATATTTTTCATGTCATTTGCCAAGTTGCAGATCCTAAGGCCAGGGAAGCTTCTGGGTTTTTTGTATTTAAGTTTTTTGTCTTTTTGTTTGTTTGTTTGTTTGTTTCTTTGTTTTTAAGAGCTGCTCAGTTTCACATATGAGTCCATAGAGGCGTGTTTACAATTCACGAAAGCGGACTATGGAGGAAGGCACGCCACATCTAAATGAGTTGCACTGTATGGCACCTTAAAGGGCTGTGCAGGCTTGTGCTCCCAAAGCAGTCTCTGAGCAGGCTGGTAGTCAGATCCACTTTTCATCCACGTTCCCCAGCTGAGGCATTAACCTGGACAGGAATCAGCCATCAGCCTGCATCCATTCTGCACAGAGCTCAGTATATGGAGTTTAACACACTTGAGCAAACGAGACCACCTAGGATTTTTTTTTACTCTTGTTGCTACTTTTTTAAGATCAGGACTGGAAAAGGGGCTTTCAGAAAAAGCTGGGAAGTGAATCCACTGTAAGAAATGCCATTATGACAGTAGGAAGAAAATGAGAAGATAAGCCAATCAGGAAAGTCAGGGATAAGATGATGAGGAAATCCTGTGGTCAGTTGTGTCAATAGCTGCACCAGTAACAGTCAAACAGGGTAGAATCAAGCCTTAAGGTAAATCTTGTATCAGCATCAGACATTGCATGACAGAGCACAGTTATTTTCAGTATACATCTAAATACAAATTGCTATTAAACTTGATACAGTGGCTTGAAAACTTCTGAAAGGCCAAGGAAATGAAATTTTGCTATTATTTAATGAGAAGAAATGTACCATTTACTCAGGAATAAGTAAAGATAAACTCATGGGAAATTATAACAGTGAAGGAAGAGAGAAACATGCTTTCTTTTTCTAACTTACACAATGGCTATTTCAACACTATTGTGAATTGAGTTCCCTAAATATAAAATACCCAACAATATAAAATATGTAGGGACACTTCTAGATTTAAAAAAAAAAAAAAAATCAGGATAGAGAGACTTTGTAAGAATGCAGAATTTGGTATGTAAGCTGCTGACCTGATCGTCTATGCCAGACTTTTCACTAAGACACCAAAACCAGTATGATTTCTCTTTATAAAAGTCCTCATTTCAGACCAGAACATCCCTGTTTCCTGCTTGGGTTTGGGTTCAGCCCTCTGCTTGAGCCCAGCTGACTGCTTCTGCCACTGTCAGCGTCCCTTCATTTCTCTTGCAGTTTTAAGCATTTGTAGATTATAGTTGATAGCAAAGAATTTGCTAAGAGCACACTGAGCAGTGCTTATCTACATTCTGAAAACATTCAGATCCCACTGACAAGCTGAGTTGAGTCCTGCTGGTATTCACGGGAATTAATTCTGGGAACTAAGTATGAAGCCTCTGTGGCCAACACGTGCAAACACCTTGGCACAGCTAATGAGAGAGATCCAGGTCAGGTCTCTCTACCCATCTTCCACACTCCTGAACTGCACCTTCCTGCTGCCTGTCCAGATCATCTCAGCCAGTTAACAGACCCTCTGTAAGTCAGTTCAGCTCATTAATCTGACTGAAACCTGACCTCATAGAAAAGTACCCCAACTAAAGAAAGCCATCAGAAATAAAAAAAAATAGGTGAATGGTTCACCAGTTTGGCTGGTGAACAGACCTGGCTCTCCAAAGGTGTGAAGATTTTTAGGATCAAAATAAAGTAAGTGACTGTAGTTCAGGGGAAGAAAGAGGGTAGATTTAAAGACAAGGGAAGGGCAACTGGGATCCCTCCTTTTCAACAGTGCGTTGTTATTGCAGTTCACTCTCAGTACAAAATATTATCTTGAGTTTATAAAGGGTGCTAAGGTTTTTGCAGGCTCATGGCCTAAGACCCACTTTTACTCTGTATTAAAATAACCCAAATCAATCAAAACACCAATTTAATAAAAAGAAAAAGGCTAAAAGGGTATGCAGGCAGACTTATTGCATAGTATTATTAAGTTAATGGAATTTAAATAATTAATACTGGGATGTACAGAACATCATTTATCAATGACAAGTTATAACTGCTTTGGAAAAAGATCTAAGCAGGTTCAAAAAACAGGTCAATGGAAATCTCTCTATCTCCCCCTCCCACACTCTGCTTAAATGACAGTTTGCCAATAGAAGCAAGGTTATCTCTATTAATTGAAGTGATGTGCATTACTGTCAGTACATTATGAAATTATATGACTTTGTCAAAACAATAGCAGTCTGTAGTAGGTGATGGTAAAAACCTAAGAGCTGTGCCTAGCTCACCACAGGGAGCAGGGCGGGCTGGTCTGGATCCTGCCCTGTACCCACTGCATTCACTACCAAGAGTCTCAGCAGTCGGTTGCAGGAGCCACTAGAAAAGCAGAAACATTCCCTTTTACTGTTATGGTTATCCACAAACCTGCAGGCTCTGGTTGTGTTAAAGCCATAAATGCAGATATTATTTCACATTTCATATTATTTCTCATTTCTGCTCCAGCCTAGGTGGGTCGTGGTGCAGGTCAAACTGCAGCTCTACAGTGGAGCATTGGAGAAGCACATTCCTCTGGCAAGTAACCATGCAAGGAGAATAGGGCTGTCTGCCAAATAAAGATGCAGTAAAACTAGGGATGTGCCTATCAATGATATTCAATACTGCTGGTGACCATTTGTTTTTTCCTACCTGTTGCTATTCAACCACAGTTAGCTACTGAATGGTGGAGGAGGGTTGGCAAGAGAGAGGTAAAATATTATCTGACAAACAGAGTGGTTAGCAGAAGTAATTGCATCAGTGCCTCTGGATGGGGGAACCACTGCGTCAGCTGTCATCTGTGGAGCAACGGACTTGCGTCGATCCTTCTACCACAGGTTGTCAGCAGTAGGTGAAGAACAGAAAACACTATGAACCAGAACACCTCCCTGGACTGCCAAAATAATGTGTAACACCACAGAACATGAATCAGACAACTCTGACTTTTCCCTCAGTGGGTGTACAGCCAAACACCTGGCCAAAAAATAAAGACATTTGTTTATGGAAAGAAAACTCAAATCAGACCAAATCTCTCTCAAATTATCTGATTTCTTCATAATCTGGTTTTGAAGATGACTATCAAAGCACCAAAGCATCTTCATGATCCTCAGAATCTTAGTTTCTTTTATTTTCTTGGCTTTTTTCCTTCTTTTATGTGCTTAACTATCATCACAAAAACCTAATGACTCATTTTGGTTGGTTAGGTTTAACTTAGAATGCCTGGCTCGTGGACTTTCCCTCAATTGCACAAAGACAAACCTCTACTTTGGTAGCATGTCTCCAAGCACTCGCTTAATTTCACCCCATTGATTTGACTCCCAGAGCTAAAAGACTCCACTCAGACCGTACAATAAAATAAGCCTGCCTACAGCAAGACCAGTGTAAGCTTTGGAAAATTAGGTTGATGTTATACTGCTTCCAAATTTTGTCACAGGTGCACCTTTGTGGGTAGGTGAGAACTTTTAAAACCTTGTTTTATGTTGTTGAAAGACAGGAGGCAACTGCAGAAGCCAGAGAAGCTCAATGTGTTGCTGTATGGAGTATCTACACTGTAAACACAACAGCAGCTATAAAGACTGTGAAGTAGCATCGATAAGGCTTGGATGATGGCATGTTCTCAGCAGGGGTCCAAATTCTCCTGAGGTGCAAGCAGTCTAAATATTTTGTATAAGGAATGCATTTAATTAAAAGTATTATTTCTTTTGATCTTTTTCAGACTCACATTTGACTCAGCAAGTGGAAACCAACATGTAGCCATCTGTGCTGATTGTTCTGTCTTTCTCTGATTCTATTTCAAAATTCCCAGTTTGTGCTTCTCCACCCTGTCCTTCCCTCCCCCCCCCCCCCCCCCTGCCCCCCCCCCCCCCCCCCCCCCACGTTTCCTGACATTCAAACCTCAAGTCACACCCAAACCAAAAATAATCATATTTTGAATGAGATTCAAGCCACATGATCTCATTCTGAACGTGACCAAATGAGTCCAGCAGTTCCACTGCCCCTGGTGCTTGTAAGCAGTTCCCATTTCCCAATGGCTCAGCTGAATAGCTGAATGGCAGTGAACTCATAAGCTCAAACAAAGCTCTAAATCTTTGGCAGATACCTCACTATGCTTCTTAAAATATTTCTGGAGTTACAGGAGATCTCCAGACTATGGGATCATTTTTATGTATTTGGAAACATCTATATTTAAGAAGTTCTCGTCACCTCCATCAGTATGTGTTCTACAAGCCACCGGTTAATACACAATCAAAGCCTGCAAAGTCTGTCATACTTTATTTCAAGGAAGAACACTACAGAGTCGGTAGTATATCAGACATTAATATTAGAACAGATTACTTGGCAAACTTAATTTGAACAGTGCCAAATATGTTATAATAAGACATAATATAATATCCTAACTATGTTTTATCATTTAAATACTTTCATAATCAATAGCTATATTTAATGTGGAAACTTAACAGTAAGGAAAACATTAATCTTCTTTTCATTCACAATTTACAACTCAGAAAGAGTTGAGGAAGATATATCAGCCGTAAAGTTGCTTTCTTGTGTTTATGCTGTACAATATAGTTCATTACTGGTTACTAATAACACGATGCAACGTCCAGTCTAGTTTGGAGTTTTTGATGCATTTCGGATTTTGTGGTGAAGAGTTCACTGTCTGTCAATAAACCTTTTACATACAGTTTAAGGTACACCTCCCTGCATGAAAGCTTGCCATTAAATATAGCAAGTTTAAAAATGGAATTTTTAAGGAGGTTTTAGCTAAAAAGAAAGACAAATTTCACAAGATTAATTGTCCTCACAACATTTTGTATTCTTATGAGTCAGAGATTTTTGCTAGTTTTGAACTAAACTAAACCCCAAATTATGAAGATATTTCAAATTTTAGCAATGGTGTCTGATCACCCACCTGTTTCTCAGATGACTGTTTTTTTATATGACAGAAAAAAAATGTGTATTTTACTTGATTTTTGAAAGCCATGTGTCAGATACACTATCCTATCTGCATATTCATTGCCAAAAAAATCAATTGTCATCTGAAAAGCTTTCCTGAAGGGAAGAGGACAGATTTGTATCTGTGCCAGGATCATCTTAGTTTGAAGTGAAAGCAGCTCCCATACTCCACTGGTGAACATTTAGAAAGGTAAGTTCTCACCTAGGGGTATTTGTCACCCTTCATTCAGGCTGAAGCTTCTGCTGAAGCCAAAGATGATTAGTGTCCTCATTTCATAATGCAGAGACTGAACATTCTGTCTTTAAGGGAATGAAAACATATTTTTACTGTATTTGACAAATATGGGTCTATATTTTTGTCCAAGTATAATTTTGAGCTTTTTCAGTTTCATGTCCAGTATTTATGCAATACCTCTTACTGGTGTGGGCCTGGAGTTATATTTTTCTTTAAATCCCTTTTGTTCTGACAGTATCTGAAGTAACAATAATTCAGAAGAAATGAAGGATAACATTATTCAAGAGGGATCCTTTTAACACTTATCTCTTATAAAGGCTGATTTAGATATAGCGAAACACTTCAGCGACTGTGTTCTGATCTCAAACCACTGCTGTCTTTGCCTCATCATTTTTAATGGAATGTCTCCTGCTTTACACACATGTAAATGAAAACATAGTCAGACCCAATTTATTTCCTCTTATGTTGAAAACACCTGGATTGAGTGGGAACCACAGGTCATTGCAGTTTACTATCAGCAATTAGAATGTGTGCTGAGCTTTTCTTTTATGATCAGATTAATTTGTAAGTATGCTGTATTCTCATTACTTAGGATTTGATAAATAACCCTTCATATCTTCATAACATTAATTTTGTACATTCATCTAGTGTATTTAATCAATCGTATTAGACCTGTATTTGAAAGAAACATTTTTTACTTTAAAATTTGATTCTGTTCCAGTATTAAGAGGACTGCTATACAATACAGCTCTAGTGTCTGGTGTAAAGCATACATCTTAATGAGCTGACACCAGCTAGTACCACCAAAAGACTTTGGCATCTACCCAACACCAAACACCCACTATTTTAATTCTCTCTCCACAGATGTTTGGCCTATGAGACATTGCAAGTCTATGGGTATCTTAGTGTGAGTTTGAAAACCCTGCACAGATCTAGAATGTTCTGTGGCAAGACATTCTCAGCCCTTTTCTGTTCGAAGTCCTTTAATTTGCATGGAATAGTTAAATATTCACTGGGCCAGAGCAGAGTATGTGATTATGGCTCTATTAGACTAGTGTGTGCTTGAGGAAACTCACCTGACAAAGCAGAGATCTGTATTTCAGCCCTTGTTTCACCTTATAGTCAAGGTATTCTAAATTAAGATTTAATTGAATCCAAGACATTGGATCAGTGGCTAATACTCAGATAAAACTCATGCGTCTTAACCAATAGGATGTAGATTGGTGCTCACACTCTTGGTAAATAAATATTTGGTCATTACAGGAAAAGGATAGAGTACCTCCATTTGACAGGTACTATCTCGACTCCTAGTTTTAGCAGTTGCATAAAATGTAAAAGTGGCAGGTTCAGACAAAAGAAGGAATTTAATCTTGATCTTCTATACCTCAGATTGATGCTGTGATGACAAAGTCATTACATGAGAAGAAAGAAATAAAGAAAAGAAAGGAAACCTTTTCAGCATCCTTCTTTTGTTAGAAGAGCTGGAGCTGGAGGTGGAGAACCCACCTTTGCTCCAAGGTACATTCTTAGGTTACCATTTCCAACTGAAGACAGACCCATTCAGGCCACAACACGTGCCTCCATCTGGCACAGGTCTCAACACAGTGGGTAGAGCTACACTGACTCTTGGCCGCTGTTAATTTAGTACAGAGACAGCACAGTGCCAAAGTATCAATATCATTTGTGTGCTCAGGTCACGCTATTGTGCTCTCAGTCAAGTGTGTCTGTACAGGGAGCCCCACTCTTTCTGTTTCAAGGTCCAGTATGTATGGGGATGAGCTCAGAGATTTTGGCATCCACTGGTTAGACTTACTTTTAGGTGTCTGCTTCTCCTAAAGCAGTTTTTAGGAGGGGGGGTGGGGAGTGGAAAGACAGATCTCTGGCTTTCATTGAATGACTGGGATCATAAAGTACTCAAAGTTTTCCTACACTTCTTTATAGCGTTCATCCACAATTTTTAACTTGTGCTGTCTCAATACCTCAGTATATTTTTGGGGGCTGATTTTCAGACCTTTGGAGTTTACATGAATCCTACTTATGGCCAATACAAACATGAAAATCAGACCATCTTGTTAGGAAAAGCTGAATATAATTGATCTTATACATAATATTTTGACTGTTGCCCTTCCTTTACAATTAAATATTTATCATAAAACTTTTAATGTTAGGAAGGAAAAAGCCATAGCATTAAATATTCTTATCACTCTTAAGCTTAACATAACTAGGCAAATTATTTCTAACACAAACTTATTACATAACTTTCTAAGTAAACAATTAGTTTCACTAGAAGTGGTTAAAACAGTCAAGTATTTAGTTGCACTCAGCTCATTAAAATATTTTATTCTAAGTTGATTTTTTACATTGCTACCAATTAGCTGTGTTGTTTTAATTTTCTGCCTAGGTGTCCTCGGTATCCTGGCTCAATTAGAATCACAGATCACAGGATCATAGTGGTTGGACAAGACCTTTAAGATCATCAAGTCCAACCATGAACCTAACACTACCAATTCCATCTCTAAACCATGTCTCTAACCACCTTGTCTACCTGTCTTTTAAGTGACTCTCAACTCTATTATTCTACTGTTTTTCCCTTGATGGGAAGCTAACTACCAATTCCATCTCTAAACCATGTCTCTAACCACCTTGTCTACCTGTCTTTTAAGTGACTCTCAACTGTTTTTCCCTTGATGGGAAGCTAGTCTGGATAACATGGTTACTTGTCTGATGGCTTTTGATGGCTTCTCAAAAATATTGTGGATAGCTGTTAAGCCTGATCCTGTCTTATATATATATAACCCATTACTATGGAACCTATGTAAGAATTTTATTTGATGACTTCTCTCAAATTGTTCTCCTCTGGTACTTCCTGAGGAACAGCTTTCCTAAAATATAACTTGACACTCTCTTGTATACTCCAGATACATCTTTTTCATGGATATCTTATACCAGAAAATTGGACGTAATGAGGTCCTATTATATTTGTCTAACCACCGAGGAATTATATTTCAGTATGAAATAAAGAAAAGGGGAAGAAAAGAAGAAGAAATATATATTTCATTGAAATTAACAAACACTGGGGAGAATTCACACAGCCCAGTTGCAGGTATATGGCTGTTGTGCTTAAATAAGGACATCAGTTTCACTAAACTTCCTAGATAGTCACTACAGTTAATTAAAGTGGTCTGCAACACCCACTAGATAAAACTGTCACTCTGTTGACTACAGAAAGACTGGGGAAATGAGCCTTCTAATATGGATGCAAATTTATTTTGTTATGTTAACTACTATCAATGGAGTCTATAAAGATTAAAATAATCATCTGAGAATAGACTCAAGCATGTTGAGCCCCCTTTCAAAACAGATTTACAAAATACCTGCATTCTTACAAAGGCACATACATGAGTTGCATGTATTCAATGCACCTAGACATATTTTTTAACTATTCTCAATACCCTGGGCAAAGAATTGTTAGTAAGTGTGGCACAAGGCAAAGCCTACAGATAGAGGACATAATGAAACTTGGACAAACAGTACCACAAAACAAAATATTCAAGTGTTTGTGCATATTTGTGTGTGCACGTATATGGTTACTTGTTTATTAAAAACTCAAAATATGCTGACCTGTCAAAGTTTTTAAAAAGTCACCACAGAGGGTTAAATGTCATTTGTTATGTCATATGCAGACTCAGAGCCTCTTTTTCAAAAGTATTGTCTTCTTCCAGAATGTCAGTGTTCTGCCTGGTTATAAAAGTCTGCCTTCTGTCCAAGGAATGTCTGCTCAGCTTAATCATGCTTGAGACTCTTGGAAAACAAGCCAGAAAACTGCACATTAACATCTAAGCTTTTTGTTCTGTTGTTTCTTCTCCTTCTTCTTTTCTTTCCCACAAAGTACTTTCTCTGGTTTTGATGAAGGCGGCAGCATACACCAGAAATATTAAACTAGAATTGCTAGTACTCTCACTTTGTTATTTTCCTAGCAAGTAAGTATCATGTTCCTAACAGGCAATAATTCTGTTCATCTGTGGCACTTCTAAGATGACTTGTGAAATTACTGTTTTGGAAGAGTTTTTAAAAGAAATTTGGAAATCCTCAGACAAAAGACAGTACTACCTCTGCTATCCAGATCCTGTCCCAACAGAGAAGGAATGACAATTAGCCTTAAATTCTTCAGTAACAGTTCCCAGTCTTATGTTTTAGTAAGTTATGTGTCTTCCTGTTCTTTGCTCCTCAAACAGGGAACTGGTATCCTTCATCACAGCAGCACCTTTTTACTATGTTCTCTTTAATCCAGAATTACTCTTCAGTTCTTTTGCTTCACACCAAGATCCTACAACAAACTAGCCAGTTTCCTCCTAAATTCTGTTCAATGCATGCAAGCAAGCAAACCATTCTACATCTTATACAGTGTAGCAATTCCATACCCAATCAGCATGGTCTTGAGTTATAACCAAGAGTGGGGAAGAGTTCAAAAGATCACACACTCTCAGTGTGGCAACATCAGCTTGCCAAAACTGGTGTAAGTATTGGGAACTAGGCTGTCAGGAAGTTAATGTCTTTAAGACATTTTGACATCTATAATGAATGCATAAATTGTCTAAAGGTGACTTAGGACACCTTAGGTGACTTGTAAGAGGTTGAAAACCAAGTCAGTGGAAGGGTAGGAAACTAAATACGACCCATTTCCAGAGTCCAAAGCAACTAACCTAATTCGCAGATTATATGTTCTCTTTGATGTTTGTCATCTGTTTTGAGAGATACAAAGCCAGATTGAAGCTCTCTCTCTCTGTAATTGCTGCATGAAAATGATATCAAGAGTTTACCAAGCCCCCTACATCAGCTTGTATAGCAGTAAGGCTTTGGCTTTAGTTATTTAGTCAAAATTTACATTTCCCATACCAATGCATGTTCTTCAAACTGCGAACTAGAGAGTTCCAAAATCTGGGTGGGCCACCATGCTTGCTAGAACATCCCCATTGTGTCTGAGACTGGATTTCATTTAAGTTCTGTCTCTTCTGTCTTGCAAAGGATAATACATGTGGACATCTTATGTGAGATGAAAAAAGAGCATCCTATGAATTGGCTGGGAGAAAACTGTTCAAGATCAGAGCCTGGCTAATCCTATTCAGGAATGCTTTCCTCACTTCTAGGACAATCTCAAGATCTGCCCATAAGGAAAGGAAAATTTGGTTTTATGCCATCTTTGTGCTACCCCATAATCAGATCTGCAAGGATATGCTGGAGGTGGCTTCATCTAGTTTCGTTAAATCTGCATCCCATAAGCTCTGCTCCCTACCACTGGTGCTTCCTTCCTTGAAAGCCATTCATCTAAGTGTAGCTCAATGGTTTCTCTGCCCTCTACCAGCCTAGTCAGCAGACTTTGAAAGTCCCTACTTTTACCTTATGTGGGAAGACAAATCTTAAGAGGTCTTTGTATCTATCTCTACACTTCCTCAACCATAAGAACCCGTTGAAGTTCCTTTTATAGCATGCTCCAGTCTGACAGTAGAAAGTCCAAGTCAACATTTGTACAGTTGCTGTGAGGACATCAGACATTTTGCAGTAGATGAAGGGCTGTGAACACAACCATCATTTCAGACTCATGCCAAAGACTGCTTTCAACTATGAGATGACAACCAGCTGAAAGCAGACAAACTTACTAAGCAAGTAGAATAATATACAATCACTTGCAATATCACTTCATAATATGCTGTCTGCTGCAGGCATGGGTTGTAGCTTGACTATGGTTGCTTACTAACTATCCTAAACTGAAGACAGAGCTTGGGATGTGCAGTCTGAAGCAACCACAGGTCTCTTCTAATTTTACTCAGGTATCTATAGCTTCAAAAGACCATGTCAGCAGCCAGGTATACTTAGATTTTGGTAGTGTCTTGGTTAGAACTTTTTGAAAGACAAAAAAATTTGGAACTCTTCCACTGAGCAGTACCTTCCTCCATTTCCAAACACCAGAACTCACATGAAAGTGCCATGTGACAGCCCTGAGCTGTCACAATCAGCAACAATAGTGGCAAAAATTGTGTCTGAGGCTAAAGTAAAGCCATGGGAAGTAAGTGCAGAGGAAACCAGGGATCAGTAATCTAAAAGTTTCAAGAATTCTACCTTAAATATGGTTGGTGCCCATATTATTTTTTTTTCTTTTTTTCTAATATCCTTTGGAAGGTTGTCAATTTTGCTTAAGCTGTATCATGATTAAGCAGGACTCTACAGTGATTCAGCTCACAGTCAGGAAAGTCACACAAGCACTAAATCTATACATAGATCTTGAACAGAACTGATTGCAATACGAAGTCATAAAGGCCCTTCATTTTTTGTCTTCTGTCAGAAAACTCTCCTTCACATAGATTTACACTATCTTTATATTGCCACACAGCTCATTATTAAGCCTCTTCGCCTATCTGTTACTGATACCATCACTGATGACCTTACTCAGCAGTTCCCTGAGAGGCATTTTGTCAAAAGTTTTGCTAAAGTACAAATAGATTATGTCAAGTCTGTCCCCTTCTGTTATCAACCAAGTCACTGGTTATCTCTCCAAAAGAAAAAAAAAAAAATCTGAAACATCTAACAAGATGTATGTTCACTTGGTGTTCACTCAATATCTCTTACCCCTCTGAACACTTAGACCATTTCTTCTTTCACAAGTGACCTGGCTCATTATACCTGGATGATTTTCTCCTACTGAGTGATCAGAGGCAGCTACGGTAGCTTCTGAGAAAGTTCCTGAGGGAGAAAGGAGTAATCAGCCAATAAGAGAAAGAGCAGGGAGTGTGCAGGAGCTCAGAAATAAGATGCTGTTTCTGATTTTGCCACTGGCCAATGCTGTGATCTTGGATAGGACAAATTATAAGGTTGTAATTTTCCTCTCAATCGTCTATTGCTTTTAATGTTTTGGTCTTTGGAGCAAGGATTGTTTTTTATTAGCTATTTGTAAAGTACCTTGCAGAATAGAATCTTAAGTACAACCTGATATCACTGAGTTTTATATAAATCTACTACACAGAATTAATGATAAAAACAAAATGTAGATGAACAAAGGGGAATAAAAAGGTGTAATATGAAGTATAGGTTAAACCATAGATGAAGATGACAGGAGAGAGTAAGTACTCTGAGTGGTACAGTTTGGAAGCTCAGGCCTTGCAAGTCATACCCCTTAATAGGGACGTAAGGCCATAAAATTTTTTTCCCATTGTTCAAAGCTAAGGAGCAGATCAAGGAAAAGACTTTTTGTTAGGATTTTCTTGGAATTTTCTTTACAAGTACAAGCTCAAGCAAACAATCGTTGCCCCAGCAGAGGGGAAATCAGACACAAATCTCTGTGAAATAGTCTCTGATTTATTTATTTTTTATTATTTTTATTCCTGAATGACTCCGATACATCTGTAAAGATTGACTTAAACCCTCTGTTTTCCTTTATGGCCACGCACGCTATTCTCTTCTGTTATGTTCTGCTTTCAAACCATTTAAGTTCACACAGAAGAATTCTTTTTATTTTTATGGAGTAATTTGCTACGCAGAGGCTGGTCTTTTCATTTTCAGATTTCTAATGTTTTCAAGTATCTAAAACAGGAGGGCTTTTTTTCCCACTTTATGGAAAAAAGCCACGCTGGCAGATTTCAGGGCTTAATTTCTTTATAACAATAGATTTAATACAAAACACATTTTTATTGTAATAAAAAAATAAATAAAGGAAGCAATATGCATTTGAAAATTCTGCCAAACAAGGCAATGTTTGTTTATTCTTAACGAGAACATCTAATATATTTTTATGTTGGTATAGACTTTTTACATGTATTACATTTAGATATACGTTTGAGTGTATATACAATGACTTCAGTTTAATTTGATTTAAGTATAAAGGCCTCTGTTTCTAGCCTATCAGACTAGAAATAAAATTTATGTTGAGAATCTCTGTATGCTATCATAGGTTTTTTTTGTTCTTTAATCATCGTGATAATCTTTTTCCTGTTACTGGAGGTTACCTTTTTTTTTTTCCCAGACCATTATTCCTACCTTGTCAAATAACATTGGTGCTCTTCCTGTGGTCCAAATACAATAGAAAGGGTTAGTGTCTTCCTCAAAGACCAAACAATTCAATTTTCTGAATAACCATTAATATGCAGTCATTAATTTTGTTGGAAACTAGCCTCCCATTGACTTTCATAAAAGTTGGCCTTAAGAGAACAAGAGACTTGAGGAATCTTTAGACTCAAGTTTCTTCAATGCTAGACTTCCCTGCCAATGGAGTTGCACAAATACTTTGAGCTCATCCAAATCTTAGCGAAATCTGTCCATTGACTTCATAGTTACTGGGCTCAACACCTCTAGTGACCATATACCAGGCAGTAACTATATTGCTAAAAGTAATAGATATTTCTTTAAAATTGTGTACCATCTCTTTCAGCAATAAGATAAAAAACTAATTAATTTGACAGATCAATAAATATTATAAAACTGCAAGAATCAATAGACATCATTAGACCTGAAGGCTCAGTGTATTGTTAAAAGAATGGAAGAATCACCACTGAATCAAATCCAGCATTGCTCATTAGCTGTAGAATTTTGTTATCATCTAACCTGGAGATATTTGAAACAAGTAAACAGTCTTAAATATATTTTTTGGTTGCTTGATAGACAAAAGATACTGGGTCTTATCAGTATCAGGAGTGGCATCTATCAGAACATTAAAGTTATTGGAAGTGATTGGCAAAAGCAAGAGCAAGTGATAGCACCTTCTTATATAGAAAAATATCTTCTGACTCCTTAACCAGCCCAGCAGAGAAGAATGTGAGGTCTTTCTGCCAAGCATGGTCACATTATTAAACCTTGAAAGAATGGGGTCAAAAAAGACCACCTATCTTGTAGTGTCCGCCTAGTAGCTATTGTAAATAGGACCTTTTAAGAGGATTATTAACTCCACCTTAAAAGCAAGTAGGTGTGTGTTCATATTATTTTTATTGGAAGCATATTTTAAAAGTTGAATGCTGCAATTGCTAGAAACTTTCTTATTTCCAGATTAAATTTTCTAGTGACCTAGTCTGATGCATAGGCTACATTGATTAATGTATAGACACTTTACAGTATAATATAAACCCATATGAAGCCTACAGAGAGATTGTCTTCCCTCTAAGATAATATTGCTGTAAATTCAGCAACTTTTCATCTTATTGCAAAGGAATACATTGCAGCGGGAGGTAAACTGGGTGGAAAATAACTTTCCTGTTCCAGGAAAGTTTTTGAAATTGCAAAATTCGCATTCTACACTGAGCCAAACCCAAGACCTTTCAATTTTTTTGTATTTTTTCCATGGGAAAATAAGAAGAAAACATGATCGGAATAGCTGCAAGTCCAGTAATTTAGGACCTTCCTCTGGGACACAGGAAACCCAGGTCCAAGTGTATGCTGTGAAGTAATCTAAACAGGGACTTGAATTACATTCTCCCACATCCTGGGAGATGTGCATAACAGTCAGGTTACTAGTGGTTCTGGCTCAATCTCTTTTTGATCAGAAATTCCACAATAGACTCCAAAAAACCTTTCCTGTCTAAAAGACATGTAGTTTCCACAAAAAGGCTGGATATTGATAGACTGACATTTTTTAACAAGAAATCGCTTTACTGAAAAAAACTCAATCTAACTGAAGATAACAGCTCTTAGATGTAATGAAAAATTATGTTCCTTACCACACTCAGTTCTTAGTGTTTTGGTGGCCCACTGTGCCAGTATAGCGGGGTTTGTCTTTGTGTTCTGATCATTTTACCAATTTGGGTAATTATTTTCCCCCCATCTAAGTTTAATCTTACATTTCAATTGGATACAGGATTATTCTTCATTTCATGGCTTAAACTATAATGTACTGTTGTTTTGTACTGCTAAACAGCTGCTTAGCTCTGTGAAAATAAGAACCATGTGTTCCACCCCAGAGGTGGCTGGCATTTCAGTGGTAAATGAATTCATCCTTGCTTTTTAAACTGTTTTTGGATTCAAGTGTTATGTAGATATAAGATATTTATTGTTTCAGTTTTATTAAGTCTTGCTCCCAGCTAAGAGGACTAGAGCCAGAATCTGGAGAAAGGACCACCCCTTATGATCAATAATAGGTCAACATAGGATTCAAAGAATTCCTCCATGGTAGGTAACTAAAAACATATTAGGCAAAAAAAGTGTCTTCAGACAACTAAGCCTACAAGTGAAGGAAGAGTGTGACAAATTTCTGTCTCTAGAAAACATGGTATCATTAATAATGAAAAGATTACCTCAAGACCTTTGATTCAGGAAATTATAATTTGCAAGTCACCCAGAGTCAAGATGTAAAAGACAGAAATCATATTGATAATATTAGTCTTATGCTTCTCCAACATGAAAACATTTATAATTACTCCATACAGTATTCCTCTGGGGGGAAAAAAAATAAAAAATTAAAAAAAAAAAATGTCCTTCTCTTGCAAAAGACCTCCATAGAAATTTTTTGAATCTTCATAGGAAGTCATCTTCAGGAATGGAGCTTGAAGCTTAGGAATTCTTTGTGTCAAAAGTGTTATGAATAGACTACTTTTCTGTGTTCCAGTTGCATCTGGTTAAATTAGTGTCATTCAAAAACCAAAGGACTTCAAAATTATAGAAATTTTCTCTTACTGCAATGAAAATTGAATTAGATCTGTAAGCTGTGTCTAGACCTACTCACAATAAATCCGTATCATTCAGAGCCTGTGGGAGCACCTTTCTCCAGACCATGCTCCTGAGTTTCTGGAACCTGGAGTGGCAATAGAAAGAGCATAATATAGTTGAGTCTTGCCTCAGTACAGAGATGGAATATAATACCACATGTTTGCATTTGAGAGCTGGGAAGATCTGGTCAAAAGGTCTTGACTTCATAATGCAAAGTCCTAACAGCAGTTTTCAAGTATGTTTTGGCCTAAACACAAACAGAGCTCTCATCAACAACCAGGACCATACCAAGAACTCTTCTGCAGATGTGAAAATGCTGGGAAGCGTCATCCTGTGCTGGAGTGAAGGACTGCTCCAGGCAGCAAGTTCCATGGTGGAGGTGCTTCATGTGCTGGCAGCTCTGGCTGGCTGCAAAGCTAGCAATGAGTGTTCAGGCCTGCCTACTGTAACTGGTCACAATAAAAAGGCACAATACAATTTGATGAAGGAACTCTATATGAGTCTAAGAGGAAGAAGAGAAACAGATTAAAGAAACTACTTATTCCTTTTTTTTTTTCCCTAGAGAATTAAACAAAATCAGAATTTCTGCACTTTTCAAAAAAGTAGAAACAAAACCAAGTATATACATGACTCTTCTTATCAGTTACTATGCTTAAAAGATGGATATTTCTAAATCTTCATTCTACTTGACTGACAGAGCACTGGAACAAGCTGCCCAGAGATGTTGTGGAGTCTCCTTCTCTGAAGATATTCAAAACCTGCCTGGATGCAATCCTGTGCAACCTGCTTTGGCAGGGGGGTTGGACTAGATGATCTCCAGAGGTCCCTTTCAACTCTTACCATTCTGTGATTCTCTGACTACTCTACGCACGAAGTAAAAATCTGTTTTATTTATCGGATACATCTAATGCAGTACGTTAACCAGTTCAGCTGAAAACTCACACAAGGGTGATGAAAAACACCATTACTTTTCTTCCTCTTAGCAAAGTAAGCCATCATCATACCCATCATTCTCTGGAAGCCTCCAGTCATACACCAGTGAAATCCCACAAACTTGCTTTACAGCAATTTACGCTGATTTACTTTCATACATATCTTAACTTCAAAGAATTATTGTTAGATTTAAGATTATCTATATTTTCAATCTGTCATTTCCTTGGACAAATTAGAAAGAAGCATTTGTATTTTTGGCAATTTCATGCTATATGAACCACTTGTGAATCATTCATTCTGAAAGAGGCTCTAACACATCCAGATGTGAACTGAATCAAAGTTATATCCTACCTCAGTAATCCTCAAACTGTATTCAGTGCTCCACATGTGGTTCACAAGGCCATAGTAAATCCTAAGCAGTTGACCTGCAAAATTACATTAAAAAATATTTCCTATTTTCAATTGACAAGACAGAGAGTACACAAAATCTGCAAAGGATGGTTTACCCAAAGGTGTTTGAGCCCACTGACCTATTTGTTAAAAGGCAGAAGGCCAAACTTGCAGTTTTGCATGTTGATCTGTGTACATTTAGAAATGTGTATTTAATAATCACAAACATTTGTAAGCTGAATGTATGTATAAGGGTTGATTGTATTTACAGTTGTGCAATGTCATTAACTCAAATGGATTTGTATAGCTTTAACTGGGGGCAAAATATGTCCTAGATAATATTATGGAAAAGTTTGGAAACATCTTCACATACTGTTTATTTTTATTTTATAAAGAACAATGTGGTTCACTGTTCCAGTTTCAAATCAAAAGTAGTAGGATGCAACTCTACTGACATCAATGAAATAGCAATTACTTACAGCAGGTCTGAATTTATCCCTGTACATTTATATTCATTTAGCCTTTCTCCCCTGGGGAGAGGAAAAGGGAACTAAAATGTGACAGATATTTGTCATATTGCCTAATGCACTGCTGGAAGAAGATCAGATGCTATGCTGATGAGTATGGTATAAATGAACCTTTAAAGAAACTGAAATGTCACCAACATAAAGGGACATGCAGGGACTCTTCAGACTACTTTTCTTTCTTCTCTGAAGGACTGCCACTGTCAAACTTATCAAGAAGGACATGGTGTTTGATAACCAGACACCTGTTTTGTATTGTCCTCTATGATCCACATGAAGTCAGCAACGCAGTTTACCATGAACAGAGATTTGTATTGCAGAGTGAATAGTAATTTCTTATTTTTACCCGCAGAGTCTTTTTTAAGACAACTTGGTAGGTGTCTGGTTAATTTGCTCATTACTAGGTCGATGAAACTGTTAATCTCATCTGTGAATACTGATTATTCTTCGTCTTAAATGAGGTAACACCAGTAAGATGGAGACTATTTATAATTGCTTTAGTAGCAACTTTGACATATATGATGCAATATTATAAAATGCATTTATAAAGTGGGTTGTACTTTTTTTCTACTTCTCCAAATCAGTGATTATTTCTCTGTTTAGAAAAATGCTAGGAAACAATTTATGTAAGAAAGTGACATGAAAGAGAAATGAAGCAAAAAACATTGCAGGTTTTTTCTGATCTAATGTCATTTACAATCAGGAAAGAGCTATTATGAACTGTGGCCTACCTCAGTGCCTACTACAGCTAGGAAAAGTGGTTAAACTATTGATAACAGCTGAAGTAAATTACTTGTACTGTTCCCTTCTATTCTGACTTTATTCTCATTCTCTCATTATTTTTGGAAATAGATCTTGTCTCTGTAAAAGTGAACAAAAGTATGGTACTGCCTCAATGTGATCCTAGAGGATATAAGGTGACCTTAATCTTCCTGGCTAATCTCAGCATTTAACAGCACACAATGGAAAAAGGGAGACTGGACAGATTATGTTTATTATTTATAATTGTAGTACAAAAATTTTGATTGTGGAAATTAAATCACAGAGACTTACGTAGGCTAAAGCCAGCTCTTCACATCTAAATGGTATTAAATTTGAGAAGAAATTCCAATATGTATCTGAGAGATATTACATCTACACAATCTCACCACCACAACAAAAACAATTCAAAAGATAACACTTAACATTTTAATCTGACAGAAACAAACCCAAAAGGTGTTTATTTTAATTTGTCATTCCCATACAAGTGTAATTCCTACACATTTGTCTGATAGGATTCAAATATACTTGAAGAGTTTGATCTTATGAAAAACCCTCTGTCTTTACAATACCCCCTTGTTTCCTGTCTTCTTCCATCCCACCCCAAAAATAAACAAACAAAAAACTTACGGCTTATGAAATTTTCCATTAACACATCTTCCCAGCATGGTGTTCCACATGGCCTAATGTTATTAATTGTCTCCATGTGAGTAGATGCAATCATTAGAATAACACGGTAATCATAAGGTGGCTTTTATTCTTGTGATCCACTGAAAATTTGCATCACTGTGTGTATCAGTGTTAGGTGACTGACTAGCATGTCAAAAGAACGAATGCAGTTGAGCGGGCAAAGGTCTTACTCTTCTGTGCTTATACAGACACCCTAATGATTCTATAGCATTTATCAAGTAAATGGATTTTCTTCAATATTTCATCAATCTTCTGCTTAATTTTAAACCCAAAGGTTTTGTAGAAACAAAAGTGGCTCATAAGGCCTTATAGGAGAGGAAAAAATATTCAACTGCATTTGACCAAATTTTAAGTATGAATTTAAGTAAATCAAATGCAGTTACACAGCTAGAAGTCCACCAGATTTGGGTTCAGTGCCTCCCAATTTTTGTTGTTAGTGGTCATGGAGATGTAAATGGATGTAAGTACAAAGATAGCAGTGCCATATTCCTTTAATTGCCTTCCCATGGCAGAAGTTCAATACTCGCTTAAAGAGATTATTATTATTGACCACGACACCAATCTCACTTTAATACCCAATCCTTTGTTGAAAATCCTCCTACCCAAAATTGATCTGTCCAGATAATGTTTATGAACTCTAGCAAGACCACACTGTAATTAAAAATGTAGAAAACTAATTAAGTTCAAATGAAAGGTCTGAAATATTTGAGAAATAGAGAAGATTCAGCATTCTGCTCAACTGATTGATCTGTGAGTTCTTCTCCCTTCCTTCAATAATGTTTGTATTAGCTCTGTCAAATAAGTTTTAAAAAGTAACAAGCTAGACCAAAAGTTATCACTCAGCACTATGAGGCAGAAAAAGGACAAAGTAGGAATTATTATATAGTCTGTTTCAACTCTGAGTGACGGTGTGTCCACCAATATTTAACCTCAGATCTAAAATAAACATTAATGTATTGAAAACTAAGAAACTGGTCAGCTGTCTTATGCTAGCACATCAGTTCATATCTTGGGTATGAACATGATCTTTAGACTAGAAAATGATCATGTCTTCATTCTGGAATTAAATTGTAGGTTTACAATCTTCCAAAATCTTCTCTGAAGTCCTATTTTGGGATCACACTCACCAGAGACATGAAGACAATAAATAAAAGGAAGGATATCGACAGGGAGATTACAGACTGTATAAAGCCTTTTGTGGCTATCCCAAGTTAATAAGTGAATTTAAGAGAAAAATTGTCTCTTCCTGACTTATATAACTGGTAGCTTTCTTGGAAACTAGAATTTGGGTTAGGTGGAGACTTCTTTTGTCTTGCATTGCAGGTCTGTCTTGTTTCTTCCCATTAGTCAATTTGCTCTTTGGAAGGATCTAATGTTTTACAGTTGTGTCTTTGAAATGTGTTTTGAATAAAGCTCCAGCCAAGAATGTTGTGTATGTCATTTGTGGGGAAAAGCTAAAGACTGCAGGAGCCTGCCATGGTTATGTAACTTGCTTATTTTTATATCTGTTAACTACTGCTTTTGTTAATAAAGTTTATAACAAAAAGTTTTATAGATTTATAAAAAACTAATAATTTTAAAAACAGTCACATATTTTGGCATTTTATATGAAGGTTCAATTGTACAAATTTTGCAAATAAAAAAACAAAATCCCTGATGATTAACAAAATATGTGTTTATTTAAACATACAAATAAATACGTTTTAAGGGGTTTTTACTTAGAAAAATCTGAATTCAATATTTGTCTTGCAAAACTTAGAAATCTGAGCCATGCCTTTGGAACTCCTAATGCACAGCAAAACAAAGAGGATGGAGTTTCCAAAACTGGAAGGCATATAGGATGACACTTGAGACAATAGGGATATTTCCCAAAAGAAACATGAAAAGGTATAAACTGAGCTAAGACAGACTGTACCCTTTTTGTGCCATGGCATTAGTCTCATACTGTAATCTGTGAAAGTCTAAAGATAGATCACAAATGATAAATCTAGTCAATATGTCCCAAACAGTGTTTGAATTTACAGAGCAACTTGACTTTACTAAGAAAATGTAAAGCCTCGTCCACCCAAAATGAAGCAAACATTTAAGTTATCACTAACTCTACAAGTCTAAACAAAATCAAGGATTTGCAGGCACCAATGAACTCATTTTCATTCTTAAAATGTGAGAACCATAACTCAAAATACCATTTCTGGAACATTTTCTTTATCTCAGCACATGAAGACATTTAGAGCTGCTCCACACCTACACCGAAAAGGAATAAGCACAGTCATGACATAAAAAATGCATGCTAAAATAAGACCAAAAGCAAAACCAGTGTGCCTAAAAGCCAATGTTGTCATTATCACAAGCCCACAAGGTTTTTAGTATGTCACTACTTAAATCAGAGACTGTTTTATTGGCAGGACACTATGCTGAAATCTAAAGAACAATATCTAATTTAGAGAAAATGGAGTACCTCTCAGTTACCATAATTTTGCATATCTAGACATGACTAACTTGTCCCAGTGTGTGATGTTCAGCATGACACAAAAGTCAGTCTGTTTACATCAGGGCTGGAGCACTTTATAGTCAAGAATTATCATCCTCTGTATTATGAATCATAGTTATGTTGTGGAGCAGTATGGACTTTCTTCCAATGGCTGGGTTTTGAATAAACATATAGGCACACTCAAACCATCCTGAATTCATAAATAATCTATTAATTTCTTAAAACACTTTAAGTCCCAAGTCATAACTCAGTTTTCATTGTTAAAAATATGTCTGTATTTCTATGAAATAGTTAAAAACTCATGATAAATTTAGATGAGAAGTTACAGATTTTGTTCAAATTTGCAGTAGCTGTGTGGAAATTCTTCCTAATATAACTTTAGACAGAACAAAAAAAACCCCAAACCTTTAAAAAAGTTTCTGTAAATAACAAACATATGATTTGCTTGACTCATTTCTATTTTAAACACTAAAGTATATATTACCCATTTCAAACAAAAGCAGACTACTCTAGAAACTGCATTTCACAGGCATCTTCAACCTTCCAAAGACTGATCAGAAGTGACCTCAACATACTCATAGTAGAATACAAGCAAAATAAAAGACCACCACCAAGTCCCACGTTACCTGAATGACATTAAAATTATCACACAGTTAATAATAAGGAATCATTTATCAAGTATGAAAAAACATTCTTTATTGAGGTGACCTCAACTAAAACCCATCTAAATGCCTCTGCTTTTTTTCAGGGTTCAGGTAAGGATTTTGGATTCAAACTCTGTGGGAAGGAGGTTTGTCCCATTGGCAATTATAACCTGAGAATGAATCTTAGACAGGTAAATCCATGGACTACTTCTTTTGTCATCATTTATATTCCCTTTACATTTTCCTTAATCTCTTTCACTTCTACCCTGTACTGTTAATTCTATTCTCCTAGAATCTAATTTTCTTCAATTCCTTTTACCAAAATGCATTACAGTTGGAACTTCAGAAGATCCCTCCCAGTTATAATGTTTTATTTACCAAGAAGTGTCAATACATGCACATGATTAGAATGAGTCACCATACGATCAGATACTTGACAGCCCCTCTAAAGTTTTCCCTATACCTCATCTATCTAATCCCTTGTCTCTTCTGATCATAATATCTATCTAATAGTAGGTTGCAAAATCTTCTGCTCAGGTAACTTGTCCTCTTATCCATTTCTGTACAGAGTTAAGCACACTCATCCACAATATTTACTGAATAATGAGGCCTCCTAGGCTTATTTGTCCAGTCATTGTACTGGAATGCAGTACAAGTTTCTTAACACAGAGCTTGAAAAATAGTCAATATATATCATCATGTAAACAACACAATCAATACATAATTCTACAGCTTTGGGAATTTGGATGAACTCAGCTTCCTAGATAAAATCTATTGATAACTTCACTAGAGTTTAAAGTAATATAAATTACATAAACTGACCTAATGACTCACTTCAAGGTATGATAGGGGATGCTGTTCTAGAACTAGCTTGCAAGGGAAGGTTCTACTCTGATAAGCTTGGAGTTACCATAGCAAGGAAAGACAAAGTGAAGTCATATTAGAAGCCAATGGCTTTAATTATAAAATGTAACTTGAATTAGGGGGATGCTTTTTTTATTGCCTTAAAAATAACAAGTAATGGTAGTATATAGAGAATGAATCTAGCCAACATCAACACAGGTAATAGGAGAATATGAATATGAATAAACATATGAATGAATATGAGCGGATGTTTTTGAAATATTAAAGGAGATGTTTCCAAAATATACAGTTTATGACCTACCTAGACAAATCCATTCTGTCTACCTGCCTTCAAATTGTTCATACCTAATACTCACCTATTTGTGACTAATTTAGATGGTGAGTTCCTTAGGAGACAGACCATGCTAAATAAATGGCAAATAATAATCACACATACACATAGAAACAGAATAAACCTTCACTGCAGAGAATTAGATGTTTGAGGCTGCTGTTAGCACAGCCATAGGGTAACATTTCCAGCAATATGCAATATTTATCATGTTTTCAATCATAAAAATTACATTCATGTAATACCTTCAAGCTTATCTTATTCAAGCTAAACCAGTTATCCACAGTATATGGGTTCATCCTGGCTCCTAGGCCTAATTATCACATCATATATGTAAATCATACTTGACTTAATACTGCAGCTGTACATCAAAAAGGAAAAATATACAGTAACGTCTTCCCTTGGGATAATATGTATGAACTGGAGTTCTGCCTAATTAACCTGATGTCTGAAAGGTTAAAAGGGGGGTGATGTGATTATTCTTGCTATAACTTTAAGGGTGCTTATTCATGGTGTACTGAAACAGCTATTGTGTATAGGTGTCATTGCCCTCTACTGGATCAAATCAAAACAGCTCAGTTGTTTATCTCATGGGGTTGATAGAATTATTTGGAGAAATTTTCATATATTTTAAAAAATCAACTATGAAGTTCACTTTGTTAGACAAACAAACAAACATTTTTCTTGCAACAAATCCTAATGGCTCAAGTGGACTTAGAGAAGGACAAAAGCCAGAAAAAAATATAGCAGAAAAAAGCTTAAAAGACCATACCATTCAACCTCCATGACTATCCTTAATGTATATAGTAGCACCTACTTCTTTTTTGCTCTCACTTGACTTATATACAAGCTGCACTCTGCTACAACCAACATTCCAGTTTAGTATTATGTTTCATCATCTGCCACTCTCTTTATGTCATCATTGTTTCAGTCTTCAAGCCACTGAATCCTTATATCTTGTGTGTAGATTCTTGGCAGGTTGCCCTGTTATTTTCATTCTTGCCTCTCCAGCAGCATTTCTGTTTTCTGCTTGTCTTCAGATTCCATCCACATGACTAGATCAATAATTGTTGTTGCTATTTGGGTTTTAATTTGCCTTTAGACTTCTGCCCTGTGGGCTTTTGAAACAAGTTTAAAGCTCTTTTTACTATGCTAATGAGCTTGTGCCCCAAAATGACCTCCTTGTCTGAGGGACACTATCTATCTTCCATTCCTTTGACATGAAACACTTTAGAAAAGAAGCTGAAAACTTTACAGGGAATATCTTCAGTTACAATAAAATTCCACAGGTTTAAAAACAGTAAGTTTTGGGCAAAAGATAAGAAAAACTCTTTCACACCTCTTACTCTGGTTTGTTAAAGGAAACGAGATTTATTTAATTTGCATAACCTTTAATTTGGTTAGGTCATAACAATCATAGAATTGAAAATGAAACAAAACAGAATTTGGGTCAGCATGGAACAGGTAAAGCCACTTCTCTAACCATCATTTTTCCTTACAATTTCAAAAACAGAGAAGTCATGTAGGATATGAGTCTTTTCTTCAGATCCCTTTAAGGTTACAATACTTTAGAGCACACATATGCAAACAGTCAGACAGTAACATAAACACCAGTGGACAGCACTCAAACATATATAGCATAATTCCTAAATTTTGTAGGATAGTTGTACAATGAAAATGTTTTTTTTCTGACTATTCTTTATATAAGTGTCTGTTTGTGTGCTGCAGAAGCATAACCCTCTTCCAGGGTTTTCCTCCTCTTTCCTTACAAATGTGAAAGGCAATCTTACATATACTAGTGGCCAGATCCAACAGAATTCTGTGGAAGTAGTATGTGCATGTTTTCACACTGAACTGGAAAATCTCTTTGCTTTCTGCATCTGACCTTAATTTCCGGCTTATGATTGACCTCTTCAAAACTGACTCAACTATTTAGTCAGACAGTTACAATGAATTTAAAGGAGGAATTGTACCTGTATCACTTCCACTATTTAAACATTTATCTGTTGCTGAATATGGTGAAAAGGAATCTTTATCTGCTCAGAAGGTGTAGGGGTAACAATGAAAAAAATCTTCACTACTTTTCATGCACTTCAGCTCCCATAGAAAATCTTTAAATTCATTCAGATATGGCATTTCCTACTTAGAAGCTCTTTCCAAGTTGTGACTTCATAATCGAAATTTTAATATGAAATGTTTTCCAAAAAAAAAAAGCCCCAGTCTTTCAGGGGGAAACACCAGAATTTGTCTGTCTTATTTCTGTTGATAGGAATCACACTGTCAATCATCACTTTGAAAAGCAAGGGTGTACGATTTACACAGTAAAGTTCATCCAGAATTAACATCGTTTCCAAAAACGAGAGAGTTCCAGACTTTGGCTCTGATTTAAGTTTCCTCAAAATTCCGAAATGCTGAGATCCAGAGGTTTGACTCCTCTTTATCTCTAATTGAAAACAGAATGAAAATTTCTCAATATTTCCATTGGGCAAATACACTTTATCATGAACATCAAAAAGAATCTAAAAAATAGGAAGATGACACACAATAACACAAAATTAAACTGAAATTGATTAAAAGTTCACTTTGGATGAATTCAATTCAAACATTCAAAGTTTATGAAAATTATTCAAACTGTTCAGACCAACAAAGTAGGAACTGATGTCTCATGAGCTCAGGCTTTCTCCTTGTTTCTGCCTAATCCAGGCTAAGGACGAGAAAGATAATAATCAAGCAAAGATAAAAGAAATCTAGAAGAAACCGAACAATGTTATTACTAAATTAGAGCTATTCTGTCTATCCATGTGATGGGATTTATAAAACTAATATTATTAAGGAATTACTTTTTCGCTTATGGTTAAGAAGTCAGAGAGTAACTTGATGAAGTATTACAAGCTACATGGAAAAGTCTAGTAAGCAGAGCAGTTTGGAGTTGTCATCAAGATGATCAGCTTCCCCGTTATTTCAAAAGATTGACCTCAGGGTCAGGCCTTTTTCATGTTATAGTGTATCAGCAGCTTTTCAGCATCAAATTATCAATGTTTTACTGTATCACATCCTTTCTGCAGTCCCATCAACGCCATGAGTCTAATTCACTTATATCGTCGTTTTTTGCATTCGGTGGACAGGTTACATGTTAGGTTGCAGCTATGCATTATTTCCAAGGAGGAAACTTTAAAATTTTTTGCAAACATCAAGATGAAAAGGTGAATCAAGAACTCACACATACAAGCAAAACACAAGTCTACTCTTCCTTACATTTTGTGGACTAAGAAATTGTCCTATTTATTACTTTTTTTCTCAGGTCATATGCATCTCAGAGTTCATCACATAGAAAACTCTGATGAAAGACAAAGACTGGTATGAATGAAGTGTGACTGGAAATATCTGTGGGAGAAAGCATCATAAGAAACCATACTGAATGGCATACATTCATACCCAAGGCTGTGACTAACATCAGTCAGAACAATAAACTTAGAGGATCGTGATATTTCCACTAAGACCTGAAGGCCTGTACTCCAATGAGGCCACAGCACAAATGAGTTAACAGCAGGAGACCTGTACAGTGATATCAAGAGGGAGAATGCAAGGTTACAGCCCTTCATCTGTGCCATTCCTCTTCCTGCTGTCCAAAGAAGAATCCAGGTAGCCATAAAGATACCCAAAACCAGGGAACAAAACTAAAATAAATTTTAACTAAGACATGGGCAAACTGAAGTGACTTCAATGAAGGGATATCAAGATGCTTAGGGTGGGAGCACTTGCCTTGTGAGCAGGGGCTGAGGGAGAAAGAGGAAAATATTCTTATTTTGCAATAATTTTCACTCTATATTCTGTAATGGGAAACACACTTAGCTGTCACATGGGCTTCTGGTGCCTTTTGTAGGAATCATGACAGTCTTTTGATGAGATCTTTCAGAAGTGACCAACAGATGTAGAACCCAAAGAGGAACACCTTGGACTATGGTCTTTTTCCTTTGCAGTGATAACATGCATAGTTCACAGGCAGAAGGATGCTGAAATCTTTCTTAAAGATGGGGCTGGATGTAGAATGTGGATTTCACAAAGCATTCATGGTATTTCAAGAACAGCAGAGGTTTGTGAAGGAAAACAGAAGTACCAAACAGATTGGTAATGGCTAAAAGGATCTTCACAAAAGCTAAGTTAATTTGGTGTACTTCTGTAGCCTGATTTTGTGGTCAGCAGAGAAACATAAGCTCCCTAAGGAAGCCCTAAGTCTTGGGCTTTATCTTGAGGTTAGCAGAAACCTCGGGAGACTAGTGCTTTATTGACAGCCTCCTAGATTGCCAATTAGTAGCAGCTAGCATGCAGATTATAGAAGGAGGTCATGACGAACAGAAGAGTTGGAAGCTGTGTCACTATCTGGGAAAGAAATATCCCTATGAAACAAGCTTGAGGAAAGAATCAACAAAGGATGCAAGTTATAAAAAGTGTCAACGAACCCCAAATATAGGTCAGAAAATCTATTGGTGCTAATAAAAAACTGACTTTAACTTGTTGATACTAGGCACCTGAATTAACCCAAAGGTGAAGGTGAGCGTATTCTCACATGGTATATTCCACCTTCTGCCACTATATTGCAAAATCAAGAACTTATATTCAGAGGGCTGAAAGTTAGGCTCAAGGTTTGTTTGGGTTGGTATGGATGCTTTGCTACTGCTTATTAGGCCAGAGAGGAAATAATGACAGTGATGGTATCACAACATACTAGAGGTCAGATTCAGGTCTCAGTTCAATTATCTGTCAACATTTAACTATCTAAACCACCATTAAAGGCAGAGCTAGTTAACACAGTTACTGGAATCTAGAGCTAGACTTGTGGGTGTATGTAAACACAAGTGTACTAACCTGCAAGATGAATTCCAGCTTATATGTCAGTCAACTGGATGCTATGAGTATTGTACGAGTATTGAGTGAGTTTGTAGTCCATAAATCATTAATTAAAATTGAAGACATTCAAACTCTTAAATAACTTAAGCCCATCTGGAAACATAGCAAACAATACATATGTACAGTTTTAAAACATACAGCTTTAAAATAACAGTACTGAGTAAAAGGGAAAGGAATCATCACATCTTTTCTGAGAAACTGAAACTGTAAAGGAAGATACAAAAAGACCATCCTGTTCTGAACACTTCTGTCTAAAACCAGACATAATTAAATTGAGGAAAAAGGAAAGACAAAAGTTAAGATAATTTGCCCAAACATGCCTATTCTTGATTTTACTGAAAACATCACCATATTTTGGAGTTGAGGAATATGTAAGAACTGTGATGGAAAAGAAGTTTTGGAACATAATGGCTTAGTGAACTTGTTCTGGGAGTATAACAATATACATGGACCTGTTCTGAGGGCATGAGAAACATGTAAGACACTGTAGCAGACAGCAAACAAGTGAGTGCTCATTAGCAAAATTCTGCTTTAAAATGCACTTACAGAGACTCCTGACTTTTGAACATGTTAAAACTACCACTGACTGAGGAGACTAATCTTGGTCTTAAATGTTTTCTGAAATCAGGTTAGTGAAAGATTTGACACATACATAACTTGGAAATTACAGGAATGAACAGAACAGTAATGTACTGGAGTAAAAGCCGATAAATATCAGAAGAAATGAGTTTGGCAGAATAGGTCCTTAAAAAGGAGATTCGTACTGACAAGATCCTTAACTTCCAAAGTGTCTGTATTTTAACAGTCTGTGCCTTTCAGAAGTTTATTCAAGATTCAAAACATGACTATCAAACATAAAGTCTACCGAAGTCTGATATTTTAGATTGTGAAGAAGTATGCTTTTCTACAGTGTTTTAGAATCTTTTAGTAGGTGTTATTTTCTAAAATAAACAGAAGACTAAAAAATATCTCCACTTACTGATGATCCTTTTGGAGAACAGATGAGATCTATAACAATGATTTTATCTCCAGTGTAATTTATTTTATTTCATTTCAAATTTTATTTGATTGCATTAACCAAGAGAATGACTTAACTAGAAAAATGGTGAAAGAAAATTAAAGCCAAGTTCTAGATTTGTAATAGCTTGTTTTCCAACAGCGTATTTTTGAAACAGATCTGTTTACTAAAAGATTTAATATTCTTTGAGAGGATAAGCGGAAGTGTTGTCAACACCTTCCATTTCTAGCTGATGGATTTGAGACTGATGAGAAGTAAAGACTATTCAAATAGTGGTGGCAGGAGACAGGAAATATGATGACAAGCTGGAGAACTATATTAAGCAATGCAGGGGAAGTAGACTGTGATAAGACAGATAACAAACGTAGCTATCTACACAACAGGTGAGTGAGCTGATCAAAACACATGAACTAGAAATAAAGGAGTAAAAGTGTTGAACTACTGCTCTAATATAGTGGGAAACCAGTCAGCTATGAAGCAGAATCATTTGAGTTCTAAAAACCTATCAAAATAGGCAAGATTAATAATATGGAGAAAATAAAGCCTCATCATCAATTACCCTATGGGCCTCTTTCTAAGCTGTTTATTCAAGGTTTTACTGCCCCTACCTATAAAAGGAAAAAACAAAAAAGGACAGGGAGAAAAATCCAACCTTATCAAATTTTTCTCTGCACAGGCTGCCAGAGAGTTGTATGTGCTTCCACTTAAAGAGAAGCTGCAGTGCCAAAACCCCGGAGATCCACTCAGCCCCTGGGACTGGCAGGAGCACAAGGCCAAGCACAGTCAGGAGCTTTTGTCACACTGGCTCTGCAATGCAGTTGCTCTTTTCATATAGAGGAGTGGGAGGGTGATCACTTTTACCCTCCCAAAATGTGTGCCAGGATTGAAGACTTGCCCTTTGAACAGAATAGTCATTAGTTTGGTTCCCTGCCAGTATTTAGTTCTGAGACCAAAAAAAATTTATTCACTTTTTCCTCTAATCCAGTTGAGATTAAACATTGTCTGCTACAATCCCAATTCTTCAGTAAGGTCTACACGTAGGTAAATGCGGTAGCCCAGTCAAGAAGACAAAATTTAAGGGTGAATCAGGAAAATACAGGTCGTGAAATTCAAAGCTCTGGGAGGAAGTGAGAGATTAAGATTAAGATGAAGACAGGAGAAAATGAAGAAGAAAAGCAGATGAAGCATAAAAGAATGGTTCCTTAGCAGGGAAACTTAATAATTTATTTGAAATTCTGTTTTTAAAGGGCTGGTGAAAAAATGATATAAAAATTTTAGGGAACTTTTTATTAGCTGAGACCAATTTTATGCCACATTTTCGTATGTTTAGATATTTGTACATTGGTGCAACTGTAAATAAAAATATATAATAAGTATAATTAAATAAAATGTAGCTGTAAATAGAGTATCTATGAATACTTAAACATTGAGAGTCATCTTCAGTAAAAAAAGTCTAATTGTATGTGTCTTATTGTGATATAGCATATAATTTCTTCTAAAATAATTGGAAAGAATAATTTATAAGATGGAATCTTATTTTTATGTGATAGAATTATAGAATCTTTGAGGCTGACAAGCACCTCACCTACTCCAACACCACAGCTCAGAGCAGCATCAGCTAGAGCAGGGTGCTCATGGACCATGTCCAGATGGCTTCTGAATACCTCCACAATCTCTCTGGGTAACCTGTTCCTGTGTTCAACCACCCTCACAGCAAAAAGATTTTTCTTACATTTAAATGGAATTTATTGTTTTTTCAGCTGTGCTCAATTACTTCTTGTCCTGTTTCTGAGCACCACTGAAAAGAGCTTGGCTCCATCTTTACCCCACCTTCCACCCCCATCTGGTATTTATACACATTGGTAGGATCCCCCGATCCTTCTTTTCTCAGTGCTGAAAATGCCCACCTCTCTCAGCCTCTCCTCATATGACAGATGTTCCCATCCCTTAATCACCCTTGTGCTCCTTTGCTGCACTCACAATATCACCTAACAGCACCACTAAGTATAAGTGTTGTTTGACTTCAACTGGAGCAAAGTTAGACCAAGGCTCCATTCCCTTAAAATCCAACCATATCTTCCTCAAAGCGTGTAAAGAGTATGGCCTTATGCTTGCACTGATCACATCTCTTCTGGGAATGAGCCAAGGTTCTTCCCAGTGGAGTGTTTTACTTCAGAGACCTCAATCATATTCTGCTGTCTTCCATCATCTTGTTTCAAATGACGACTTGACTAATTTCTAAAAGAAAATTACAGTGATGTGGATTGGCTGATGAAATGGAAGGGATTCCTCTGTGTTCAATGCAGATACAACTGGGGGGTTTAGCTTTGATTTTTTTCTTTTTTCTGTTTTAATTAATAGTAAAGAAAAAGAAGAATTCAGAGGTAAGGAGGGACCAGAAGAGGGTTCCTTAAATGTGCATCATTTGTTTTGCGAATGCACACGTCTAATGCATTCCTGTGTAGTGGCTCATGGTTAACAGGAGAGATGGATTCTACTTCACTTGCACCAAGGACAGCCTTGCTAGGGGGAGGTAGGCCCATGGTTTGTGTGTCTAAAGGTCCCTTCAGGCCTCCAGTGAACCAAGGGTGCAGGTGACTCATCTGATCACGGATGTGACAGCAGGAACCACCACTGCTTTACACAACTTGAGGAAGTCAGGCTTGTTCTGGGTATACTTGGCACTGTAAGCTCAACAGAGGACTGAAATACAGAGATTTTTCTTTTCTGAATGTCAAAAATCCTTGTGGCAGGAGGTAAGTAATTACTGCAGTAAAGGTAAGGACCAAACATGACCAGGAGTGGAGTTTTAGACTCATTGTAGCATTTCTACCTGAAATTTTATAAGCCAAAGATGTGTAAGATGTCTCCACACATTAAACAGGGTTTCCTCAAAAACACTACTGAATTTAGAATCCTGAAATGTTGCTTAACAGAACTTCAGGCATGTAAATATGAATGCTCTTTCTTAGGACCCAAAATCCACCTGTAAAATGAGAATAACAGTACATTACCTCCAAGCAACTGAATACAAAATATTTCAATAACATCCCGCTCTCAGGACTAGAGGGAATGTCTTCCAGAGTGGCAGTACAAGGCAGACACCGCCTCCTAAGTTGAAGTCTACTTAAAACATTCACAAAACCCTGGCCTTGGAGCTAAGATCAGCTAATGCCCAGGAGAATTTCTTGGGCCAATCTCTAAATGCTGCAATACTGACCACTTAAATCTGTATGGGGAAAACAGTGGATAGACAGCCAAAACACTGCTCCCAGTCTTCCTCTCCCTCCTCTCCCGAAGACTCTGAGAGACATTTCTCTAAGAAATGTCATCCATGACATAGAACTTCTTTAATTAAAGATGACAATTCAAGTGAGGCAGAATGGGATGTTATATCTCCCAGCTTGCCATTCATAATTCTGAGTAGGTCAGTCACAATTAGGGCTGTGTATTCTGGAATTCTGTTTCCTTTCCAATATTTAGTACTGAATTGGAGACTGGGTTTAAAATAATGTTTTCTGTATTAGATTTTGCCTTTTAGATTATTCCCATCAGTTGCAGTGACACTTGCATGCGAAAGCACATATGATCAGCTACAGACTTCCTCATTGCTGAGCTAAGCTAGAAAAACCCTTCTGACTGCAGCAGAAATGTTAGCTATAATCCTAGAGAAATCATGTGTTGCCAGCATTTAATGGCTAGCTCTCTGATTAACCGCCTAAGGTAAACAGAAGGTAGTTAATAACATAAACCATTGTGGTTTATAATATCAATAATGCCACAAAACAACTGAGTTGCAGAGGACTATTGCTGATATAAAGTATATTCAACAACTTGCACTAGCAATGTTATGTATTTAAAGGAAGAAAGATGGGCTGGATACAGCATCAGTTGTTCCACACCATTAACAACCCTATTTTTCCTTTCAGAATACAGCTCTTTTGGCTTTGTTTACAATTTTGCTTTTGGATCAATACAAACTTTATAGGGCAGGATTTTTTCTCTGCTTCTCTCACAGCAGTAAGAAATGCCAGCGCAGTCAATATACAGAATTGCCTGGCTCAGCACCAGAGGAGATAGTGATAATCAAAGTAAGAGCAGCAAAACTTGAACCAGCCCTTAGAAGGAGAAGGTATTACAGACTAATTCATTAATCTGTTAAGCCCCTGCGTCAGCGAGAAGCATTCTCTTCAGTTGAGTGTCCTTAATAGGATATATCAGGCTCTGAACCTGAGGTAGTTCAGTTTTTAATTTCAGCAAAAACTAACATGACAAGAATATGAAATGTAATAAAACCATGAGATATATATATGCATTTGAGCATCATCTAAGCAATCTCTACTGCTGAATGAGTTATAATCAAGTTATGTTAGAGCAACTATAAAATATGCCAATTTTTTGCATTTGGATAAATGACTGCTAGAAAAATAACAGTTATATAACAGCAATTACCAACTATTATTAGCCACATGCTAAATTCATGTTACAGTCTCTCCTAGTAATCATGAAATCCATCTCTCCATATCCATAGCAGGAAACATGACACCAGGAAGCAACAAATTTTTGGAAGTACACTTGGTGGTGGGATGCTTCGCAAGGCACTGACAGTCAGTTAACCCATTCATTGGTGTTTCCAGCTTTATGTTAAGATAATATTAGTAAACCTCTTCAAACGCTAAAGAATTCAAACTAGCTGAAAGTAATCAAATTTCATTGAGAAACCAAGAAGGAATAGGCATTTTGTCTCCCAGTCCTTGCACTCCAAGATGGAAAAGCATAGACTGCATTCTATACAGCCAAAGTTTTGCCTCAGTGTCACATAAAATAGGTCTGATGAGAATTTAAAGGAAAAGCTGAGGTGGTTTATTATTTTATTTTTGTTCTGTTTCTAAACTCTGAAAGCCTCTAGAAAGATGGATGAAATTTTGCTCATGCTTTTAATACAAACCAAAAAAATTGCCTTTGGCTGATACCAGTGATGGAAAGTTTACACAAACAGATTTTGTTTCAGAAAGTTTTCAATTCCATCAAAAAAATTATTATCTATTGGAACATGAAAAACAAACTTGCACACAGCTGAAAGAGGAGAATAACAGCTAATATTCCACACTGCATTCAGTAACTAGAATAACATTTTTTTCTAAAATTTGCTATAGCAGAAAATGGAGAAATTACTGGAGTGACAGCAGCAGGGACAGAGAGAGGGAACCCTTTTTGCAAGTAAAATCTACCATTGGTTGATTTTTTTATTATTTTTTTTTTCTCCCAAGGTGTCTATATTGAAAAATTAGGTGAAAGAAAAGAAGAATGTTTTTCACTTTTGGACTTTCGACAAGAAAACTGAACATTTAGGTTTTCAATGAAAACTCTTTTTTAAACAAAATTTAAACAAAATGTTTCCTTTCGTACTGAATTATTCTGAAAGAGGAGGGTAATTTTTAAAGCAGCTCTACTGACAATGAAATTCTTCAGGATTTCACAACATTGCTTCCTACTGTGTTTCCTCCAACTCCAGAGAAAAACAAATGCAAAGATTTGCAAAGCATTAAAATAATGGCAGGCGTATGATTTATTGTACTACACATGATTTAGAGCACCATGTTTACTCCAAGCTGGTAGCACATCTGCAATGGCATTACATGACTTTTCTCAATAAAAGAAAACAGTGGCAGGAAGCAATTATATATAAAGGCCTTTAATATAAGGTATGTAGCCTTTAAAAATAGGAGGCATTAGTTCCTATATAAAAGTTAAATCAAATCATGTAGATGATACTGTAATTACTCTTTTTTCAAATCTTGTTAGGTATAAAGGTTGTTGACACTTGGAAGGCAAGCAGCAGGGACATTAACAGTAGTGGCAGCTTCATGTTGTTTGTCAGATTCAGAAATGAGCCAAATATTACCTTTGTCCTTTCACTGCAGTTTACCTGATTAATCTGAATCTAACCAGTTCCTCTCTCCTTGATGCCTATGCAAGAATGACTAAAAGGAAAACAAAAAAACCTCACTCAAAAATGTGCCTTACTGAGCTTCTTGTGGCTCCTGTTGCCAAGGAAACTCGAGCAAATTCCTCTCAGAGAATACCCTGAACTGTTTAAGCCAGTCAAGCTTCAACGTGGTATCAGGAAAGGAAACAAAGATGGAAAACAAACAGGACAACGTGATTGTAAAGGACATTGGGAAGATAGAAAAATATACCACAGGATAAAGCATCTGCTAGTGAAGAATATCTTTCATTTAGGTCAAATCAAGGCTTTTCAATCTCTGTCTATTGTTCCTCCTCTGGAGGAACCCATTACTTCAGAAAAATGGGAGAGAGAATAGGTCTCTTGTTTCAGTTATTGAGTTGGTGGTGTTACAAATCATCTGCCTTTTGGAAAACCATCTATTAGTGTTCTCTGATCCTTCATGAAAAGGAAGCTGATTAAAATTGTTAACAAAATTATCTTCCACTTTTTATTTTGAAGTGTGATCCTGTCTCAGGGAGGAACAATATCAGTAATTATCACTGGTTTAATCAGATGCCTTTTGTACAGTTTTCTCTCTTCCTCTTCCCTCCTCCCTTTCCTATTTTCTTTTCTGCTTTTTCTGATTGTAAATCTCAATAGTTTCATTAAATGTTTAGGGCCAAATTCTGTCATTCTGCAGAGCTGGCAAGAAAACAGATTTATATTAATGTTGCAAAATCCTCTATATTATGAGCCCATGTCCTAGCCAGCTCAGACCCTGCATGCTTCATATCCCTCCTCTACGGCATCATTCCCTGAATGGGTCATTCATTCCAGAGGAAGAGTTGATGCATAGGTTGGGGCGCTTAGAGCCTTGTATGCATGGCTTATAGATTGTGATGATCACATCTTCTGACCTTCTGAGCCCACCTTTTCTATCCTTATCATAATTGTGTGGGAGTGCTCCATCACCCTGGAATGCACCTCAGTGGACCCACTGCAGTCATGTGAGACACCACACTTGGGTTGAGCTTTTTCTGCTGTCTCAGTCTGAGTAGCAGCTTGTAGCAAGGAAGTTGTGGATGCCCCCTCCCTGGAAGTGTTTAAGGTCAGGCTGGGTGAGGCTTTGAGCAACCTGATATAGTGGAAGGTGTCCCTACTCATGGCAGGGGGGTGGAACTAAATGATCTTTAAGGTCCCTTCCAATCCAAACCATTCTATGATTCTATGATTCTATGATTCTATGATTCTATGATTCTATGATTCTATGATTCTATGATTCTATGATTCTATGTCCAAGGTGGATGAATACCTGAGATCAGAATACTGACACTTGCAAAGGGCAGGAGGAAGAGCTCCAACTGTCAGAGGTGGCTCTTAAGAGCTCTCATTCCAGGCTAAATCAGGTTTACACACAGGTTTCAAAGGACTTTTTCTGACATAATAGGAAACCATATAAAAGCAATCCAGTCTCAAATCAATAGAAGAAACCTTCTGAAATGATGCCTTTTTCTGCCAGGCTCACAGCAACAGAGTCTATGAAGCATGGGGTGATAAAAAGATGGAAAGTAGTCAAGGATAATTCAGTTGCTACTTGGAATAATAATCAAAAATGAACGAACAAGTCTAAAAAATATGTTTAAAATATACATTTAATTAGACTTCTCTTTGATCCTCTGGTACTGTGGCAGAGGACTTCTGAGGAGCTAGAAAAAGAGGGGCAAATCACAGTGAGTTTGGGAGGGATGCCATAAAAGAGCTGGGAACTAAATTGAAGAACTGCTGAGGCTTCCCTGGAGGCCTTAAATAGTCACTTGCCTCGCTTATGCTGCAGTCCAGACTTGACATTTTCCACCCTTGCTTTAATGTTATTTAAATAAATATAGAGGGTTTTTTCCCTTCTGTGAGTTTCCTTAAAGTTTTTTAGATAGCAGATAAGAGAAAAACGAGCAAGAATGTGAAAGAAGCTGTGTCAGAGGAGCGTGTGAGAGTTGGCAAGAAATCTTTGGCACTATTGTGACTGACCAGCTAAAAATGAAGCAAGAGCCAAAAAGCCCTCTCTGTGGATTACTTCTGCACAGGGTATTTGTGAGTTTGTGCTTATGGAATTTCTGCCTGATCCTTCCATTGGGAAGATGGGATTTGCTCTCCACGTGGATTGTGTGGAAAGTTCAACCGCCCAAACCTTCAGTTCCGGGCAAGTTTGTGTACAGTCAGAGCTATCTATGCAGCCTGCCTGATACTGGGGGAAAAGATCATTTTAAAATAAATTTTTAACATGATAGCTAGTACCAAACTCCACCTGTATGACTAAGAATGGTCATTTATGTTGAATTTTAAACATTCAAGAGTCAGCAGGTTTTGAAGTACTGGAAGCATATTTTGCTTTTAGCATATCTTAAAGATTGAGGTGAAAGTGTCTTGTCTGTGCAAAAGTCTCTATTAGGTGTTGATTAAATAAATCTATAATTAAATATACCCTCTTTTTTAATATACTTTTCTGCATGTGAAACCAAGGTAAAATTCATAAAGGAAAGGGTAGAGTTAAAAAAAATCTATTTCTAGTCCCACCCATTTAGAACCATATGATAGTTTTTCTGCAGCTCTGAGTGCTGTAGCTTATAAGACTTGCCAGGATGTGCTTGCTAAGAATGCTCAGAAACCATTCGTAGCAATACTAAACTCATCCTTTATGCTCTGCTGTATCTGGAAGCCTTCACTTCTCTACGTCCTGTGGAAGCGCTGAATGACCAACTAGCTCTCATGAAATCTCTGCCTCATGGTTTTTAGACAACCCTCCTGGATAAGGAAAGGACACACAGTATAAAAGAAATTATTCGGATTAAAGGGGAGCATAAATTATTCTGAGAAAGGGGAGCAGTGAGACAACAGCAGAGAGACAATCTTTGCTACCTACAGTCCTTCACGCCCACAGGATGAGGAGAGCAGAACTGTGCCCCATTCTCTGCTCAAATCCTCTTCATTTCCTTTCACTTTTGGAAAACTCTTCCATTTTTTAACCCCTTGTCTGTTGTTTTTCCAGTGCTCTGAATAATCTCTTCTACCATTACATAAATTTTCCATTTGGAAAAAGTCCATTTCTTCCCTAGATATTATGAAACAGAGTATTTTTATGAACAGCAAACTTTGGTTTGATAAACTCTGAAATTCTAACCTGCAGCCTGAAGAGGATCTAGGCTATCAAGTTTAAAATGTAAACTACTCCTTAATTGATTTAATTGGGTGGAAATAGGGTGCACTATACCTGAAGCCACCACCTGATTTCTCATTAATAACACCTGGAAGGAGAACTGTCAGTAGTTCTCTCCAGCTCTTCTGTCCCTACCTCCCTTTGCTGGTATAAGCAGCTCTGTGCAGCTCTTCCACTCCCTTGGAGGCAAGTGGTGCTACTGTATCTGGCCATCACGTAGGTCATAATATCTCTTTTACCTAACAGGATTATGCGTGGGAAGCTGGAAGCATCATTGAGTCAGATACTACAACCTTCTTTGTAGGTGGCTCAGAGCAGTTAGGGTAGCTCCCTTTATGTGACTATATTCCATCAGGAGAGCTGTTCTAAATTCAGTTTTAGAAGAACAGAAGGAATCTCCTGAGTGCTGGAGATGTGCAGGAGCTGGTCACAGACAATGGGCTTCCTTCCTGCAAGACATGACTGGAAATGCAGTCACTTTAGGATCAAAATGTCAAACTCCTTTTGATGACATGAACTTTTCTGACAGGTTTGAGGCATACAACATTTCCATTCCCTCATATGCAGAGTGAAACAGGAACAGAAACAACAAGGGAGTTCTTTGCTGAAAATGAAAGACGATAGGAAGGAAAGGAAACATGAGATCCATTTTAAATAATTGGAAGCATTCAGCTGTCGGGGGAAAGATGCTGTAAAAGGACCACATAAAGCAAACATTATTATCCTAGTTACAGAAGCTCACTTAATCCTTCATATTACTGGTGAACCTCAAAAGCATGGTTTCTACATGCTTTTAGTATAACAAATCACTTAAAACTTCTTTAAGGATTAAAATCACAAGTCTTTTGGGAAAAAGTACTGACATACCTTATTCAGTCCAGGTACATATTCCTGGACACATATAGCCTGGAACAGAGAGTGGAGGTGGTATGGAGCACGGTGGGTAGTGGCAGGTTTCCTAACCTCCCCAGCATGTTCTTAACGGAATAGGTCTGAAGCATTATCTAACATCAGCACTTCACTAGTATCTACAGTTTTAATATGCCGTTTATATGTATTTATTACTCCAGTTGGAAGTCGGAAGCACCGTTATTTAAGTGCTGTTTGTCTTCCTTTTTCTTTATTACTGCAATCAGTAAGATTTATCTTAATTAAGAGTCTAAAGTTCAATGATAGTTTAAAAAGGAGTACCTATAGTTTTGATGGCCTCTTGAAAAGGATACCTGGATTTTGTTTAAAAAATGAGAAAGCTGTAGGTTTTGTTTTATTTTGTTTATTAAGTTTTATTTCTATGCCTGGCTTTAAGGGTTACCTTCTTAGTGAAAACAGCTGTGCATGTCTCTGATAAGCTAACGCTGTCGTGAAGTCCCAGGTGTATTCTCCTTGGACCCCGTAATGAGTTACAATCCAACAACTAATAACAATGGTCATTTTTAACTGTATGTGACAACATGAAATAAAACTGGTACTTTTTAAGTTTCAACTGTGTTGTACAACTACAGATTTATGCAGGATTTTAATGTAGCTTAATGCAGAAAAAAAAAATGTGCCCGAGGTGTTAAGCACAACAGCAAATATGACAAAGGTCTTCTTTCTAAGTATGTCGCAATTTTAATTTGCTCCTAAAAAAATACAAATTTCACTGTGCATAGAAATTTAATATTTATTTAAGTCATATTTTCCATTTCCAATATTTATACATCATATACCCAGTGAATTAAGGAAAATGCAGCAGAGATATCAACCTTGCAATGGATGGATTCAGGGCATGAATGACCTATCATAATCTCAGAAATGAACCATTTTACAATAAAGTCTAAAATTAACAGAATTCCATAGTACAGATCAGGGAGCTATATTTGTGCACATTTTTCCATAACTTTTCTTCTTTCTTCTTTCTTTTTCTTTAGAAAACACTAAAGACAAATTTTAGTAGTCTCATGTGGTTAAGATCTGAATCCCCACAGCAAAGGATAACCCATTAGCACTAAGCATAGTTCTTTAGGACAGATTGCTCTTGCAACGGCAACACAGACCCCAGGAAGGCAGGAACACTGAGTCCTTGCTGCTCTTCCAGTCACTGTCTTCCTCTGCGGTGGAGAACCACCTGCCCTGTCTGGTCTGTTGAAACACTGATATCTTTAAATTGTCTGGAGGCTCTCATCTTTGTTGATGAGAGCCTCATGGCAGCCCTTCTTAGCTTTCATATCTAAGAGAATTTCACCTCTGTTTATGATAATGCAGGCCTCTACATCTTCTGTTGTGTATTTTGGGTGTAGAAAATATTTTAATTATTGATTAGGGTAACAATGTCTTTGTAATTTGAATTTTGAGAAACAAAGAATGAAAAGAAAATGCAAATTAGCAACTTATTTTTACATTCCTTGTTTATTCTTCCTTTAAATGATAATGTGGGCAAAACGTCTTATTCTGTACAGGGCTTTCATTTTACTTTCTGTATTTGTCAGTCATTTTATGTTTGACTGAAGTCATCTACAGGAGAAAAGACTGCATCATGCATTTAGGAGGATCCAAGCCCATTTTGAGCTTTATACGTCCTTTTAGGAAATAATTTCCATATTACTAATAGAAAAGACAGTGTATTTAAGAATTTTCACTCTCTTGTTTGGGGATTTTATACTCTTTTTGTATGTGTCACAATCTCTTTTGCTGACACTTGAATAATTTACGTACAAATCAAGATGTGCAGGATGCTTCTGTAGGGCACAGCATAATTCTTTGCCATCCATTATGGATTTGTCTGGGTCACATGTGTTCAAAGCCAAGACGCGCATAGCTTTCATGAGAAGTGAATATTGAGTACAAAATATTGACACAAAAATGTTTATGAGCAGATATTCTGTTTACTCTAAATGAGCACTGATGCAATGGCTTGGTGTTCTTCTTTCCTGATAAAATATAACTGAATATTCAAAACACATTTTCTGCCATTTCAGGACTGCAAATCAAGATAAAATTACTGCAAAACACAATGCCATCCACTTGAAGCTCTCAGAAACTTTAACATCAAAATGAGAGATACCTCTACAAAACTAGAGGTATACACTGACTGATTGCTTAACAAAATAGATTAGAAATGTAAACCAGCCAGAAGAGGGTTCCACCATCCATTCAATAATAAAAAATGTCTGCATATTACATTGTGTTAGAAATAAATATGAAAGGTCTTCTAGAATGAATGTAACACACAGCAAGTAAAATGGAAATGTACTTTTCTCCAGGAAGTCTATCTAACCTGAGAGACAAACATGCCTATGTTAACCATAGTCAAACCAGCCAACCAATTACACCAGCGATATATTTTCTCAGGAGGGAAACTGTAGAAAAGGGCATAATGTGCACTCTTTATACATAGGTCATATTCCAAACTGTGTAACCTGGGCTCTGCTCATGCAAGAAGGTCCCAGTGGGCATCAGCAAGGTGGGCAGCCTTCTCTCTCTGATGGTATAGAAAGTGAGAGGAGAAAGGACTAAAGAAAAAGGGTAGACAGCAAAGATCCCCACCCCTCTGGTCCCAGCTTTACCCCCTCTGCTACCAGCAGAGACATACATTGGTGCCAGAGATGTGGACTGCTGGGAAGTGATGCCTGATGCTGGTGCCCAAGGGGTCTGCTGGGCAGTGAGCTTCGTAGGCAGCTGCCCCGAACTGCCTGCTTGGATCTCTGCCCAGGGAAGGTCAGCCTCTAACTCGAGCCCTTTTTTCAGTTTCACTTAGCCTACCATACCTGTTTTATCACAGGGCAGTATCAGTAGTGCCATGGCAAGTATGTTTTGCTATCTGTAGTAGACGCTGCTGTATGTTTTCCCAGTAACAGGCAAGTAGGGACAAAGGTTCATCAGTGAGTAATGAATCAAATGCTAAGGTGGAGACAAGATTTAATTGTTTAAACATAGTCATTGCGGGCATGTATCAGCCTTCCCTTTGAAACTTACTGAGCTACAGACGACGGGCAAGAAAATTTTGTATTTTTTCAATTTAAAGCTTGATCATATCAGCTGCTCCCAGTCTGAGCAGTTACAGGTTCTTTATTTTACTAATTATAAGAGTAATTATGCCATTAGTTCTCAGAAAGTAATTTTAATAATTAGGTCAAACAAAAAACGACTCCAATCTCATGACATACTAATTTAAATTGTTTGGATATTGTAATTTAGTAGGAGGAGTCAGTACTAGAGTCATTTTGGGGACTGTAAGAAGGAAAATACAGCTGGAGAAATAACAGAAGATTAATTCTCTGTCGGAGACATTAGTTAAGTTGTTTCTTGAATGATGTTAAGTGAATAACATTAAAGCTATATGATAGTGATGACAGATAAAATTATCATGTATTGAAAAATATATTAAAGATTTGATTCAGAGGCCATAATTTTGAATGAGTATGCCAACCCCCTTTCTCTATTACTGTAGCAGAAGATGAAAACATTTTCAATTCACCCATCTAATTTTCTTGAGAAATGAATCCATTCATATCTCTGCATGATATATACTATTCTCAAATCCAGCTTCTAATCTTAGTTGCAACCTCAAAAATCTTGAACAAAATTTACAGGCACCAGGGAGCTTAGGCCAACAAAGCAAATTACATTGATGTAAAATCCATGTACTTGAGATATTTGGGACAAAAGAATAAGGGAAAGTAAAAGGAGAGCCTGTTCAGCCCAGGACAGGAAATTAAGGAGATGTCAAAATCACTGCAGACCTGACTTCTAGCAGTCTGCCTTTATCAATATCTCTATCCATTTATGTCCAGACTTTTTTTTTTAGAAAGAGATTTAATTCAAGTGCATTTTTATGAGACTACCTGCTCAACAGAGTATTTTTCAGTGAAAATAAGTATGAGTGAGTAAGGTCCTTGGTACTGCATGGCCCTGGACTTTTTTGTACTAGTAGTTAGAAACATGCCTGCAAAAGTCCAAGAATGAAGGAAAGTTATTTTCAGCTAGCCATGTCTAACACGGCCTGAGAGCCATCTGGTCTTGTGCCTTTGGCAGAGTGAACAGTCCAGTAGATGCCTCACTTTCCAGTAAATCCTATATAAATCCTATCAATAACATGTCAAAACTTTTTGATCATGTTGAAGTAGAAAGCCACATTTGACATCCTTCTACCCTGTCAAGTTACTCAGAATTCTCCTCTCTGAAAAGAGAGCAGCCATGTAGAGATCACACATCAAACTCTTAAAGTCGGGATCCCACTACCTGCATCTACCAAAAACCAGAATACAACAGCTATCTCCTCTAAAGCTTTGCTGACATTCAAAGTTTTTTTGATTTATTTACCCCTACAGAGGGTGCAGTGGAATGGAAAAGCAGGCACACAGACTTTTTGTTTCACACGCACGGAATAGAGAAGTTGAAACTTTGAAATTCCATTTTGTGAAATGCTTTTGCATTATTTTACTCAAGCAGTAAACATTGTGGTATAGAAATAATCTTTACATGGAAAACATATTCTTCCCAGCCCACAATACTCTCTTCATCTGACATTCTAAGTTAAAAATGAATAGGACTGGTGGCTTGGTCAAAAACCATATATTTTTACTGACACAACAGAAGGTTGCTGGCAAGTTTAATTACATTTATTACAACTATGTTTATCTATAAAAGCACATCAGAGAACAGTGTGATTTTATAAATTAGAAGTAGTCCTGTGGAAGTATGAGAAACTTATACATTTCTAATTCATTAAATAAAATAAGTAACTTTATTAATTGGATTAATCACTAGAAGACACACATTCAGAGCTTGGCTAGTAATTTCTGAAAATTCTAATTATTTAAGATTTGATAAGAAGGAGTAAAATAAATGTTACTCATGTATCAGATTGAAAGTTTTCAAAGTCTCATCAATATTGTTTCACACTTTTTTGATGGACTTCTTTTTCAAAAAAGTTTGAAATTAAAGAAAGTATTGAGTGACTAGTTTGAGAATTTATCTTTGCAAAAATGTCCCTAGAAGCAGTTTTTCTACTGCCTTTACAACGTACTGAATTTTAAACTAACACTGATGAGACAACTGTGGTTGGAATTGATTTGGATTTTTACTGTCTAGAAGGAATGTCAGTACTGGTGAATTTTTAAGCATGTCTACACATAACAGTCATGTCATTTGCAAATCATATGCAAAATAAATCCATTTGCATGCAGTATGGAACGTGAGATTTAGACCAACTATGAATCCCACAAAAATCCCATGTTGCATTCCACAAAAATAAAGATGTTTAGCCACTGCTTTCATTGAATTAATTACTTGTGTTCACAGAAACACTGACCATACTTTCAAAACTAAGTGAAAGGATCCTTCTAACTGTGTCAGTATAAACCCCCTAAAATAGTTTGGCAGAATTGCTCCCATAACTACCTCAAAGGCTGTTATATTTTAGGAACAAGTGTTGTGGTCTCTATACAACAGAATCCAGATTCACTGTACATAGTACAAGAACATGTAAAAAAGGACCTTCCAGCCCATTCCATGGAGTGGAAACCTCCCAGGGGAAAGTGGATGTTGTTGCCATCACAGCAGTTTTAGTTTCAGCTCAAGGGTTCTATAGGAATTTTGCTGAAGCAATTTTTTTTCCCTCAAAGTGAGCACCTCACTGCTTGGACAACCTTGATCACACTTGTGCAGTATTTGCTTCTCTCTCATTCTTCAAAGAACAAAGCACAATTTGTTATAATAATTTTCTAATGTTGCAGCCTTCTCTTTTTGTCTCTTTCATCTGATGCAATTTACACAGTATCAGCAGCTAAAGTAAATTCTAGCCTGAATCCATCTTCTGTCTTCTTCTAGAATCCTGTTTGCAGGGGGTAAGTTGGTGACCAAGATATGCACATTCTGAGATTCAGCTTGTCACATCTTATAGCATAAGCTAGTTTTTTTTAAAAAATTAACTTTGAAATGTTCTATTTCTTTCTCATAGTTGGAGCTAAATCAACATGGATTCGAGATTTTCAATTGGCAACAGACAGCAACAGGAAAAAGTTGGAGGAACGGAGATTTCTATTAACTTTAGAGATCATTTAGTCATGAAACACTTTACCACAAAGTGTATAAGGAACCAATCAATTATAATTAAGCAGTTCAGAGGTCTTCCTCAAAGAATCTGGAGTTGGAATAGAAAAAGATATTCAAAACCCCCAAGTGTATTTTGGATAGAGGCAGAAGGCATGAAAGTTATTTTGCTTTTTTGTTGTAATTGATAGCTACTGAATTTTGCAAATATATTTGTGACAGACTTTTTTCACAGATGATCATGCCTACCTTGCAAGACTTAAGGCAGATACTCCCTAAAGTCAGGGTTGTGAGGGACTAGCTCTGGCAGGAACATTGTGCACCTTCCAAAATGCCCTCCCAGTTCAGCTGGCCACAAATTTCTTACTGACAACAACTGATGGTGGAGATCTCAAGAGGTTATCCAGCTCTTTCTTAATGCACACTCCAATTCAGTTTGAGTTGCCTTCACTCATTCACAACAGCCCCTGAAGTTTCTGTCATCACATCCTTCTCTCATGTCTTCTAGCTTCTGCGTCAATATTTAAAATAATGTCTGTTTAATACTTTTTGACATGCTTCCTCTCAGTGGTCATTGTCAGTGACATATGCAGGCAGTGTGTACTGAGGCATGCTCTTTCTTGCTGCGTCAGTTCTCTCTGCCCATCACTCTCTCTGTCTTTCTTCTCTGATGGTTCATGGTTCCAAGAGTAGGGAAGGAGTAGGGAAGGAAACTCTGTTCACTGCTTTCACCTACTTTGCTCTCCTTCCTCATTATTTCAGTTGTGATGAGGAACGAACTCTAGGACCATTCCAGAAGAGCCTTAACTTAAGCTCCCATGGTTTTGCTATAGGTCCTAAGCCCCATTTCATGCCTTTCAAGAAGAATCATGACTGGGTCAGTTTTGGTCCCATATACATTTGATCTCAGGAAGAACATCTTCTGGTTTATCCTGATATATACTGTAATCTCAAAGTCGACAATTAAGGTCTTGAACATGGTAGTATATGCATAACAGGCTGGATGTTGAGTCTCCAGGTTTACCTGCATTACACAAAACCAAACAGTTGCATATTGAAACTTGACTGGCCAAGTAGATCCACCCCCCACATTCGTAAGATGAATTAAAGCACTGCTTTCTGCTATGCTTTTAAACAAGGCCTTCTTCGACAGCCAGCCAAATCTTACAAAAAAAATGACAAATATTTCAGATATCTGAGTCTTGAGGATTTCTGTGTTAACAAACACATCTAGCATTCTAGCAAAAAAAAAAAAAAATTGTTTAGTTTTGATCATTTGATATCGTTATAACTATGACGTTATCATAATAACGTCTAGTCCAGAAGAAATAACGTCATTGTTTTTTGGTGCAGCCTTGAAATACAACAGTTCCAAGTGCCAAGAAGTGACTGCTTTCAGAACATTTAATGTAAAAACATAACTCTATGCTTCAGAGCTTCAGTCAATATCCAATTCCTCCACCATTCAATGGAGCTGTCCTCAGCCTTGAGGCTGCAGACAATCCTGACCTCTCTGGAATAAAGGTCCATTTGCTCCGGCAGTTTGAGTGGGTTTATTGAAATTTCAGAATTTTGTAACAGTTTTATTGTAAACTATTGTCTGCATGGGGCAAAGAGAAAGTTCAAGAGAGAGATAACCAGGACTTCCGCTGGGCTGGACATGTTTCCTGCAGCAGTTCCCCTTTAGGTGGGATGCAACATATTTAACTCTGCCATAAATGGTTCAATATTTTTTAGAAGCAGGCAAATGCTTCATTTGCTTTACAATGCAAAAAGTACTTTAGTACTCTTGTAATATTCATCACAGCTTTTGTGTGGCATCCATGGGCTCTCTTAGCAACTAAAATAGAAATAGAGAAATGCAGCTTCCCTGTCCTAAGTTGCTCATGATCTAGCCTTGCAAACAGTGTGCTGAAGGTAGAGAGAAAGCAGAAGAGATATCAACAAAATGAAGCAGTGGGAACAAGTTCATATCCCAGCAAAAAGACCAGGTAGAACAGTTTATACTTCTTTTTACATTTTGGAAATTACAGAAACTAAAGGCTCTGGTAACTAGCTTCTTGTAGAGTTTCATGGAAACATATTTCTTAATTAAGACATTGATGTCCCAGGATCAACAGAGTGAAGGTCATCAAACACTTAGAAGCCCCACCGTGATAAGAATGTGCTTCTCAGAGGGTGTTCTAATAATATTCACACTATTATATCTCTATTCCCACTACTTTGTTCTTGTAGAAAGGATAACATAGTTTACTATTTTAAATGTGGGCATTGTTGTATAAAGGGCCAGAGCAATGTTGTATGAACTGTTTGCACGCTTTTGGCCAGGCAGTTTTACAGAAGCTGGCAATAGTACAGCAATTACTTGAATCTATTTCTTTGGAATGAATTCATTAGAGTTCACTTGCATCGTATTTTGAGCAACGGAGGGAGTGTTTTGCAAATTTTAAAAAGTACTTAAGAAGTGCCTCAAGTCAGTATTAAAAAAGTATGAAGAGTTAATTCCTAGGTTCTCCCATCTTCTGGTCTATAAGAACAATATGCCAAATTAAAAACTGAAAGAAATTTTTAGCTTAAGCAGAGTTAATCTTAGCAATGAATTTGGTTTTATTGTGCCAAACTGTTGTTTTGGGGTAAATTTTTCTTTTGCTTAACTAATTATTCCCTAGTTATTCTTTAGAAAAATTGGATATTGTTCATTATTCTGAACTACTCATGATATGCTAAAATACTGGTTCATCTCAGCACCTTGTTCAGCTATGTGGGATTTATTCCTCTAGATACCCAAAACTGAGATCATCCCACCCCTCTGTTTTGTTTTTATCCTTCATTGCATCTCAATTAATAATGGAAATCCAAGTTGCTACAGGTCCTCATTTTTAGTGCAGCTTTGCAGATCACACAGAGCTCTCCAAATCACAATCCCTACATTCTGCTCCTCATAGAAAGCCAAAAAAAAAAAAAAAAAAAAAAAAAAGCTCTGTCTTTCTCAAAATAAGTCTTTCTTATATGAAAAAAAAACCAAAAAACATCTGACTGCTGGCTCTGTCACTGACGCACCATATTGCATCCTATATCACATGATTTATCACATACATATTAGGTGTAATTTCTTAGCCCATTCTCTTTCACATAACAGGATTCAATAAAGGGCATTTCAGAGCAGAGGGAACTTCAGCTGAATGGATGGCTCCCTGAGAAATTCACAGCAGGACTTCTATAGTAACAAATTTTGGTGATAAAGCAAAGGTTTTTTCAAGATGGTGCCTCATTTAAGGGCCACAAACGCTTACAGTAAGACTGAACTTGAATGAGGCTAGCAAAGAAAACAGCAGAATCACACATGTAATCAAAGCAACTTCTATCTAAGAATCCAATTAATTTACCTCATTTTTCTGACACAGATCATTCTGTTCTGCATTGGTCTTTATGACGATTTCATCACCATACTGTCTATCAGTCTCAATGGTGGTGATGAAGAAGATGGTGGAATTACCATAACAAATAAAGTATTAAACATATTTTTTTTATTACCAATAAGAAAAAGTGAAGGTAGTTGTTTTTTAAGGTAAGGAAGCTGTAAAACACTGGCATTAAGTCTATTACAGAGCTCCCCCTAATGGTGTTTCTATAAATACAGTCATACATTGATGGAGGATCCCAGGTGCTGCTCTTCCTATATCTGCAGTAACAAAGACGGTTCAGACCAGCTCTGTTTGTAAATGCCTCGCACTGCATCCCTCCTTGAAACAGCTTATGGATACTACAAAGAAAGGCCCATATTTTTGTCATTAGACTTCAGAGATCTCTCTCATCCCTGAAGATAAATAGGCTGGTTCTGGTGGTGGTACTGAACCGTAGCATTGTTGAAGGCCTCATAGAGAGGAGACAACAGAATAAATATTAAGAGCATTTGTTGGGTTGTTGTTGTTGTTACATTTTCTCTCACTAATCACTTTGCCATGTAGAATAAACTAGCTCATGATTTTTGAATCCTTGAGCTTGGTAATGCTGTTAACATGTAACCGAATTTGTATCTGATGGTCCTCCAAGATAAACTAACTGTATGTGGAGTGACAGGGCAAGTTGGTCATCAGATGCAAATTCTCCAATGCAGGCTAACACTATTGCCAAGGCCAAGTACTGAAAAATCATGAGTTAGATCCCCTAAAATCACAACATTATCTTTAAAATCATGACTGTTACATAAACAAGCACATTTTGGTTTTGATTGTTTTTTACATTGTCTTGGAGCCTTCAGGCCACATATGAGTGATGCTTTTATTTCCAGATTTTTCACACAATATATGGCCTTGAAACATTTTTCTTTAATATATGAATACTGACATTTTAACAAAAATCATATGATCCCTCAAACTAGGCCTTTAATGAAGACACCAAGACCCTTGCAATAAAATTGAGCTAGGGAGAATAGCATGGTCTGAGCAGAGGACTACTAAATAAAAACTTCGAATTATAATCCTGGCTGAGACAAAAATCTTTACCTCAATTGCCAGACAAAAATCTTTACCTCAGTTCCCAGACAAAAATCTTTGCCTCTAGTTTAACTTCTGTATCTGTACAACAGGATTAATAGTAATTATCCCAGGGTTTAATGCATGTGGTGATTTTACCAATTATCTTACTCAAATATCTTGAATGCAAACAGGCTGTGTAAATTCTATATATGATTATTCTGTACTGGTTTATCCTCTAGCAAAAACACAGTTGTAGCATACAGGTTTTTAATTTTCCTAACCAACATGCCTAGGAACAGTTTCTTTTCATACAGCTGGGACTGTGGAAAATTACAGTCGGTGGGTACCAAACCCAGAATCAGTGGGATGCCTGCACCTCGTTTTGCAGTCACCCCAGCCAGCTGAGCTCCTGTGGCTGGCTGGCTGGCATGGTGTAGCTCTGCCTGTCAGTGCTAGTGGAATATTCCATTATACATTAAACAATGTTTTCCAAAACAGATGAGTTATTTCTTACTGAAAACAACAACAATGCAATCCCCTGGAAGAAAACTTAAATCATTTGTACTACCCAAACAGTAGGACACAGACTATCAATGCAGTTTCGTTCACAGTGCTGTTGCCGGAGCCACGCCTAATGACCTCCTGAGGTGATCTTTGTGCCTTAAGATGGTCCTGTAAGCATACGAACTAATTTAGAATAATGAGCTATAGTGATTAACTTCAAATGAGTGGCTAAAATAATGTGATGAGATACTTCTGAACCTGTGTCAGAGCAAAAGTCTAGCCAATAAACACTGGCTATCGTAGTTAGCATTTAGATCACTCCCTTCATCCAAAGCACCTTATAAATATCAGAGGTTTTTTGCCTCACCCTTGACAGACAGATAAAACATCCTTTAAGAAGTTCCACAGGGAGTGAAGTCAAGCATCTGCATTTGCTATTAACAACCCAAGTGAGTTGTTCAGTGTCCAGCGATTCTGTCACCCACGTTTTCCCAAATAACCAAAGGTTCCAATATCGCTTCAGTTTAAGCACCCAAGTTAGAAACTGCAGTTTCTTCTGCACAAGATCATTAGCGAATGACACCCTTAGCCTGGTAATGCCCCGATTTTGTACTCTAACCACTAACTCCTGTAGGAAATGTATTACTCGTTATCATAGACGTCAAGTACATGATTCATACTTGCAGGAAGTTTTCCTTTTATTCCTGAACAACATTAACTTTCATTTTTCAGATTTTCTGATGTGATCTAACATAATTCACTCTTTAAAGTTAGGGACACATTTTAGGGGGGCAACTCCCCCTTTATTTTGACTTGCACTTCTCCCAGGGGCATATCTGAAGGAAGTTACTGTACACATGGTGGATGTGGGATTTAGTAAATAGGAAAGACATGAAATTTAAGTGATTTTTGGCAGCTATCCCTTTGTAAATGTTAGTTTTTTCCCTGCAAAGGGTGTGTAACCCTTAGTGAATCAGCCTTTTAGTGTTTTATTTGGTAACAGACTTAATAGTATGTTGTACAGTGTCTAAAGGCTTAAGATTAAAATGATACGTATCCGGTAAAAGGACTAAGCTAATCCCCACCAGCTGGAATACAGTGCTGAGGGGCCCTCCTTTCTGGATGGATTTTGCATTGGAATTAAGACCTTTTCTTAAAACAAATGAAAGAAAGTTTGCAGAAGTGAAGACATACAGTAGTACAGCAAAATGAAGTTGCAGCAATAAAGCTGCAGAAACCCTTCTTTTGACTGGCTCCAGTCTTCCAGACTAGCTCAGACAAAGCACCAGTCCCTGCTTGCTGCAACACTGGGGCAGACAACCCTCTCTCTGCTGTGTGCAGGCATCAGTCTAATAAAAAGGCTTCTTCCCAATTTGGAAGATGTATTACTTTTGGATTCAAACACTTCCAAAAATATACGAGATGTAGAAAACACTCCTCATTTGCCAGAAACACATTGGAGTTTTGCTTACATTACATTCTTTCCTCGTATGTGTTTGAAAGAAAAAAAAAAAAAAGGAAAAAAAGAGAGAGAGAAAAAAAAAGAGAGAGACCATAATACACTGAACTAAAAACTTTCATCACAATGATAAGATATAACTTTGGGTAAAGAGATTGGGAGACAGCTCAGTCAATACTGTCTTGAAATCTTCTTTTACACCTCTTTCTGAAATATAAATATGGACCTCATCCAGTTTTCCCAATCTGAACGACTTTGGCTGGGGGAGGTTGGTATGGAAGTCATTTCCCTTTTAGGTGCAGTAGCTGCTTTCCACAGACTCAACAAAGACATGAAATATCATTAACATCTGATTCTGAAAGGCTGACAACCACTTCTTTGTTTTACACAGCCGTCCGGGGAAAGCTGCTGTGTATTACCATATCACTAGCAAAATTATACCTATTAAGCTCCGATAGGAGCTCTGGAATATTTGTCTCATTTGTTCTGGGATACAGTGATTGAATATGTCTATTGTTTTCACAATAGGCATTTCATAATTTAAACAGATATTACGTGTAAACATTACTTCAGTTAAGGTTGAGCATTGACTCTTAAGCCTGGCTGACCTGTTTGGAATATGGTTTCAAGGACAAGGGATTAAAAAAAGCATATTAAAAAGCAAGAAAGGGGTGAGATAGTTTGTCCAATGGGTGCTGAATCATACCAGATAATAGTCTCTTCCTTCTTCAAACAAGCTGGAAGGCTCTGCAGGCCTCAGCAATGCTTCTCTGCTCCGTGATGGAAGGAAACAAGTTGAAAGTCTTGCCTGGGGGATTTCTCAGCTCCAGAACTCATTGGAAGAGAAATAGGGAAATGCCACTTTTTATGTGTGCTTATGTCTAAAAAACAATCAAAGCATTCCTTTAAGTTATTTTAGAAGGTGCAAAAAGCATCTTTGTTTTCCTCTAATTCTCTCTAACAGCCCATTGGGATCAGGCTATTAATGTTAACATCTTCTATCAGAAATTAAACTTCTTGGTCATATACAAGATAGAAGTGTTATTACTCTATTTTTTTCCTTTCTCTTTTTTTTTTTTTTGGCTGACTTTAAGAACGGAAAATTTCCAAGTAATGGAGTTAGCTAATTATTTGCAGGACTGAGCAAATCAGTGCAAATGCTGGTTATTTTTAAAAATATACATAATTAGTGTACAATAAACCTAATACTATAAATGAAAGCTTTTATTTGAAGGAAGTACTTAAAGCTGCAGGTCCAAATGGATCCAGTTTTCAACTCTCTCAGGTTCTGAAAGCTTGTAACAAGTATGAATAAAAACTTACCAGTTCCTCTGTCTGGAAGGGTAGTTAAGCATTGTTATCATCCCTGTTTTACAGAGAACCTGGTCCCAAAGCAAGGAAATTCTTTGGTGCAAGGTCAAAAAGAGCATTTGTGCCAGATCTGGGAACAGAATTGTTATCTGCTGCCTTCTAGGCATTTGTTTTAACCACATCCTTCCTTCCAATACACTGTCACTTCTTTTCAACACCAAACCCAAATCCTTTTTTTGTTGCTTATTTTTCCCTATAAGGCACCTGAAATCTAAACTGGAAAAAAGAATGCAAAAACTCTGCACAGGACATTTATGTCCTTCTTTCATTCATTTTTCTTTAATATGCTGCTGAAAACTTTTCCTGAAAATTCTCAGGAACGATGCAGAATGAAGTGCTGCATGAAGATATCTACAACTAGTATCATCAAGTGGCATCTTCTTTTAAGAATACAAACAAATATTCTGTATTATTGTTACACTTCACTATTTAAAATTCAGTCCTTGGTGGTATTTGCAGGGGAGACAATGAAAACAGTGGGAGATACTCTGGCAAAAACTTGACTCTTAAGAGGTCTTGTGCCCACATTAACAGGTAGTCCTGGAGGAGGTGTTTGCCCCTGTACAGTGTAGCTTCCCCTCTCCAAGAACTGCTGTGTGTATGTAAATAAGATAAATTACATTTGGAATGAAATGCTCCTGCACCGCTTTTTTTCTCCGTTTACAGGAAGGCGTCCTTCAAAGGGCAGGTTTTCCCTTGGCAAGGAGGTAAGCATGCTATCAGAGCATGTCAGGAGAAGATGTTAGTTTAAAGTCATATTCATGCTGCTCTCACCTGAGATATAATTCCAAGATCAAATAGGATGCATTTGGTCATATTTGGCATATTTTAATAAAAAATAACCAAGACTGTATTTTGAACTTTCTGTTAATTTATCTTAGTGAACTCTCCCCATTTATTTTAATAGATAAATATATGTCTTTCTCAATCAGGAAAAAAAAAAAAAAAAGTAAGAGCAAGACATGCTTTTCATAGTCTCACTCCATCCCTGGTTTCACTCACCTCACTAAACAGACCATTTGCAATCACTTTATTAGCCTCCTTGCTGCCATTATATTCTGAAAGCCCTTCCACTTCAGCGTCTATCTTTTCCTGGTGTCAGGAAACTGGCTGCAACTGCTCCAAAGTCTCAAAAATTGCTGCTAGTAACTCAGCCACTGTAAAATTTTTAGTGTATGAGGCTGAAGTAAAGTGTCCACAGATGTACTGCCATAGGGGTTTTCTACCTGCTTAGAGTGGCTTTTAATTTGCTGCATTAAATTAATAGCAAATTTAATAGGGATTTTAATGCAAAGGATTTTCATGTGGAGCTTCTCACTTTCACTACAAATCATAGTGAGGTTTGTGCACAAATATGGTGATTTTCAACCAGTTTGTTAGCACAAAAGCTAAAATACAGGTCTGTTTTTTGAGGAGATTCTGCTTAATTTAAAAAAATCTCATGGAAAATATCTGCATTTTATACTAGATTTAAAGCAAAAACACCCTAAACGGTACAGTTTATTTTAATACCATGTTTTACACACCCAAATATGCTGATAACAAATTCTCTGTTAGGACTTCTAACCTTAATTGCGTGGGTAGTGTGAAGAAACATCTGATTGTGGAAATAACAAATGTTTTTCTATTATTTTTAGACCTCTCACTTTACTTGACTTAGCCATTTGGCCTGCTAATAATTTTACAAAAAAAAAAGGAAAAAAAAAAAAGTCAGTTTAAATCTTTTTTAAAGCTACTGCCACTTGCACTTTATTGAATTCAATTAGCTTCTCTGAAAAGTCTATCTAAATTCCATTAATGCTTAGACTATCTCATCAGTTTAAGTTCTTCTCCATTTGTCTCAAACAGCCCTGGAGTTTTAACCTTTTTCTGATATGTGTTTTCCATTATGAAGTCCCTTTTCTGGACATAGTTGTGCATCCATTTTGGTGGCACCTGAGCAGACAAGAACAATAGAAGAGGGAGGATTGACATGACCAGGCAAGCAAAGCACCTATCAAAGTGATCGACACCTAAATACTTCTACAGAAATGAGTCCAACCTCAAACTAGACAGCAAGGATTTGTTTCAAGTATAAAACATATAGCTTCCATAAATACTAAGGGAACTTTTAGACTAAAAGACTCTATATGCAAGGCAGGATTTTCTGGACAAGACCTCTGCCATGTTACAAGATGTTTGGTTTCAGGAGAGGAGTCCCTTGCAGGTAGAGACTGGCTTGGTCTGTCATTGCCAGCATGAGAGATGACAGGGATGCAAGCAGCTCAGCTGTATCTCTGTTACTTTTTGGTGGACCAGCCCTCACTCTTTCATTGGGCTAAAAATAAAGACCAGGTGCATGGCATAGTTCTCCTTAGCCAAATATTTCCTCTTCTCCAGCAGGCTGTGGTGCAGGGTAGCCAACATGCATCCTCAAACAAGCAAGGGAAAAAGTGAGGTTTCTTTTTGGTCTGGAATATCAGCTCTCCAACAGCAGTGATAAGAAGAAAGGTGGTGTGACCTGTTCAGCTGGTGCTCTTATGCTGGAAACACCTAACACGAACTGATTTGTAAAGCTTTGAGAGGCACCTGAACCTCTTCATACATAAGTAGCAAGTCAGTTAAAACATGCGAATTTCATGACATAGTATAAAGTCTGTGACACTGATAGGCAAGAAGGGAAATTGCCGTGGAATTAAAGTTTGACCTCTTTCATCCCTTTGCTAGCAAAACTTTGCAATGCTGCCAGAGGAAATGAATTGACAGAACACAATTTATAAACACACAAGATCAGACAAAGCTGACTTTAAACATTTACCAAGCTTTCAAAATAGAAGCTGCATTTAACATATCAATACTTAAGAGGAAAACTTACTTTTAAACTTTTTCCTTTTTTATGAGAAGCTCCAGGGAGTAAAATATTTTGGGTATTTTAGGAGTAAGTTACAACCTAGGTGAATCTTACAGGGTTTCCTTTAGCTGGAATCAGGTAGGAGCTGTATGTCAGAAAGGTAGCTATAACAGAAGGTCCTGTCATATGGATAGAGCATACATCGAGTGTTTATTTTTTCAGATTGAATATCCCGTCCCCAAGGTGAAACAATAATGAATGACATCTCACTGACTGCCCAGACAGATCCTATGTTGCACTTTTAGATAACATGTAGTAATTTAATATCAGTACTCATAAAATCTTATGTTCATGGAAGCCAAAGAAAAAGAAACTGCTTTGCCCAAGTTAGGTTTCAAGTTAACAAGATAAATGTTTTGGGGTTTTTTAAATTAATGATCTGATTTTAATTATTTTTTATCTATTTCATTTTATTTATGATGTGTTTGGTTTTCACATTTCTATTTTTGTTTCAATACACTTGAACAATGTACTATATAGTTTGATTTAATTTTAAACCCTTAAGTTACTTCTTGTGCAAGAGGCAAAACCACATAGGCCTTGATTTTCAGAGCTTGGGTAGGGAAACAGTTGTACTTGCACAGACACTACTAGTCTGCTAGACACATGCTCTAGCTTTTGGTCTCCTAAAACTAGACATTAATCTTAATATTATTATGGATCAAAAAAAGAGGACTTTGCCCATAAAAATATTTTGAAAAAAATTCATAGTTTTCAAAAAGTTTCTCATAAGGTTATTTCTCTTTCATGGAAAGGAAACATGACTGATTAAAAAAATTGTTTCCTTGAGAAAAAAACAAATACTATTTCATTAAGCAGACCATCAGAATACCCAAACTATACCTTTAGACAAGTGTGTGTGAACTGAATACCAGCCTACTAGCAAATGCCCTTACTCTATAATCTGCAGATACGTAGACAGATTTGTCACATAGAAGACATGAGGCCTATTAGTAAAAAGAGAAATAGTATTTATTTAGAATATAAAATGTCCACTACTGAGATGGAACCAATCCAAGCCTCCCAGCAACTTCAAAGGAAATAAAATGAACACTTTTTTTTCCTACTACTAAACAAATGGATCATATCACTATACCAATCTGACCACCGACACAGTAAAAGCAACTTATGCATCTCCATAAGATGATGAAGAACCATAGAAATTCCTCAACTTACTGAAGACATTAAAAGTTGAAAATACATAGGCAGGTACAGGTTCACCATTAGCTGGTTTTGGTAAATCTGTAAATTATATGAAAAAAGCAAACACTTTCAAGAGAGTTTCTATCTGTAATTAAGCTGTAAGGCATATCAATGTCATGTTATTTTTTAACAGAAAATTATTGTCTGTGATGCTGAGAATACTGGGCTGCATAGAAAAATTAATTTTTTTCCAAAATGCAGACCTTAGTGATTCACATCTAAGAGTCTTCAAAGAGTTAGTTAATTAATACACAGAAGTATTTAGACAAGGGAAGTAACAAGGTAAATTTAACTTCTGAAAATGCGATGTCCATAGCTTGAGCTTACACAAAACAAATGTGCAACTTCCAGGCAATGACTTTAATAAAATTGTTGTTCAGCTTGTTAGAAGGAGAACTTGATATTTTTAAAATCTAATTATACATATTTTTCTAAAACAAAATAATTTATTTTCAGATTAGCTGACTGCAGTGCTCTTCCCTGGGCTTGAGAGTGCTTGTATATACCTTTCAGTCATGGGTCATGGTAAGAATGTTTTCCTCTCTGAATGTTATATTCTTTACATTTTATGTCTCTCCTTTTATAGTGAGGGAAAGAAAGGAATTCAATCTGTAGTGAATTCAAATAATTATATGTACAATCTATACATAACACCAAACAAAGCTTATATATTAATGCATGATAAAAGACACTGAAGATGAAACCCCCAGCTTATTATAATGTTGTCTCACATAATATTAGTAATAGTTGGCACTCACTTCATGTTCAAAGCAATTCAGAAACATTAAGTAATTAGCCTACATAGGATTTAATGCCTTCTGCCAAGATTGCTGTACACAAGCAAGTAACTAGAAGAAAAAGGAACTAAAATCAGATTTAATCTGGGAATACGAGTAATAGTTATAACAATCTTTCTTTTTATTTTTCATCTAGAGTTTTGCCAAGCACATTTTACTTTTTTTTTTAATGAATAGGAGACCAAAACTTCTGATTCTTAATTGTTCAGGAGACACAGTGAACTCATGAGTAGAGTTATAAAGCCTGACTACCCATGACTGATGACTGGAAGACTGGACCAACTGGATTAGAATTGTATATAGCACCGGATTGTATATAACACTTACCCTCTAGAATTCTGTCACCCACTGCCAGCTGTCGAATAGCACAAAAAATTTGTAACACAGTATAAATGAAGAACACACAGCCATATAATGCGAGTTTTTACTATTTAAGGAAGCACAAAGGACTGAGGAAGGCTTTCTTGCTGCAACAGACTCATTGTTCTGAGCAAAAATCAGAACTTCTGAGTAACACAGACTTAGTCTGGGGTCATGGTTTTTTGCCTTTGATTTCCTCTTTTTTTTTTTTTTTTTTTTTCACTGTTATTTTCTGAGTTAACCGCAGTCTCTGCCTCCATGGTGGAAAGACATTCTTCTGATCCCTCTGTAAGGCAAATAATTTGCTTTCTTCCATATCTTATAATATTTCTTCTCCTTTTCACATCTCATGTTCTGTCAAGAAGGTGGACAATGAGCTGAAAAGTCTATTGTAAAAGTGCTAGTTAGATCCATTTAGCTCAGCAGTAGATCACAACAAGTAGCTCTAAAAAGCAAGCATCCAGAGCAGTCTCTCTGCACAGACCATGAACACCGTGCAAAAGCTGCATCAGATTTTTTTCTGCTCCTTAAATCCTGCAACCATGGGTACATTTTTAACCCTGATGTAGATAAATATCTACTTCTGCAAACAAAAAATCCTTTTGAATATTATTTTCTCCAATTTCCAAACTTGTGTTTTATGAGGTCTTTGGTGAGTGTAGGGTCAGTGAGAGCTGGGATGAGACAGGTGAATGTTTATGAAGTTGTAGAAGAGAAGACAAAGATGGAGTCCCCCCCAGCCACTAGGCAGGTGGGGTCAAGATCCCTTCATGTCAATATGGATTAAAAAAATATACTACTATAATGAAGTATGAAAACACCTGGGGAAAAAACAAGCAAAAGCAAGGAAAAAGGTGTCCGAAAACAAGTTAGGCAATGAGGTCAGGAGGATGAATTATGAAATAATTGAAATCTTGGAAAGAAAGTTACCTTCTATATTTTGCTGGACAAGCATCAGAAAGAGGGAGCTTGGTGACAAGTGCAAGTGAGGAGATACTAAAATTCACTTGAAGTAATAACAAGAAGCAGATGGGCATGGACTAAGAGCAGCACACTGCAGAACCGTGTATCCCTTACACACCGTCATAGCACTTCAGATGCCGTGGCCAGGCTCAACCAGCCGGCAGAGACCTGCCAACAAAATCACTGCAAAGAGCTGCAAGGAGCAAAGTTGGCTCCATGGATTCAGTCTCCCACCTGCTGGAAGGGGCTGGGAGGATCCCAGAGGTGGAGGGAGGATAGTCCCTCCATCCTCTTCTTCCCCCTCCTCTTCCCTGGCACTGCTGGCATTATTTCTGGCAGTATTTCTCTCTCTCTGTGC
>NW_010304506.1:1956-3655 GCF_000700745.2 Antrostomus carolinensis | reverse complement strand
GAGAAGGGAGAAGGGGAGGCGGTGGGTGCTGGTGCCCCAGCATGGTGGGCGGGTGGGCTGTGGGGTCCCGGGGAGCCATGGGAGCCATGTGGAGCCATGCTGCTCTCACGTCTATCAGCATGTCTCTGCACTTGCGCAGCGGGAAGGGGAATATTGGATATCGCTTTGGTCAGGGCTGAATCTATAATTGAGAAGATGAGAGTTCATTACAGATTTTGGCCTTGGAGTGCTTGTCTTGGCAGGAGGCATGGTTGAGTGTTAAAATCATTACTGAGTGGCCTAAATCTAAACAAACACCCACCTTTTCCATTTATTACCAGGATGAAATGACTGGCCTTGTAGAACTGAAATACCTATAGTTGTCAGCTTCTCATTTCCCAGTGGTGTGAAAAATTCCCTCTCTTATGCCTGGCTTTCCCTCTGGTCTAGCTTTCCCTTATGTTATTCTACTGACAAGAATTATGTATTAAATTACAAGTTATCTGTGGCAGAATGAGAATTTCACTTCACACCAGACAGAGGTCTGTTGTACAGCGCTAAGAGTTCCTGTTTCTCTAGTGCAGCGTTGTAAAGAAAGGCAAAGGTTAAATTAAAAAGAAGCCAGGATGATTCTAACATGATAGAAGATGAAAATTCGGACATATAAAGTAAGGGAGCCATTTTTCATCATTATGAATAAGTAGCTGGACAGAACCAGACAATATTCATATAGCTCTCGTTTTGTCACTGTAAGTAAACCGAGTGGTGGGATCATATGTTTGGAGGAACCACTGCAGTTATTTTAGAGGTTTTTCACCCATTTTTTGCTGAAGAAGTCTGCCTATATTGTTCCAACCCCAATGAATGCTTCAGGAACTGTGACCCATTTCACAATTCATTTGCACAGAGTACAGCCATTAGCATGCAAAACCACAGCACTCTGCCTAAAAGAAGAACTTTTTTATTATTACAAAGGAGATAAAAATGATGTATTATATATTATATTCCATCACTAAAGACCATAACACATGAAATATCCCTCTGTCTCTACCTGCCTAGCTAAAGATAGATTGAACAGTCAAGAAATAGAACTACTGATTAGGGGATTTTCCCCCTGTTTTTTTTTTTTGTGTGTACAGAAAACATGTGAAGAAACATGTAAAGCAAATCACTCAAGAGAGTGATTGGAAACAAATTTAAATGAGCAGTGTTTAAATAATTAACACCTGCCAAAGTAGGAACAGAGGCCTTATTGCCGATATTAAATCATATCCTTTAACGTCTGAAACAGATGACAGTAAGTAATTCCAAAACAGTCAAGACAGGAAACCAATTTTTAGTTCTTGGAAAGTTGAATTAGTTTCAATAAAGTTGATAAAAAAACCTATGTTGATTCTGTTAATTCTAGTATGGAAAGCTGGTTTTACTTTTTTTTTTTTTTCTAATTTAATATACTGTAACTGAGCATTTTTGAATCATGATTTAAAGTATATTCATTATTCAGTAAACTAATGATGTATGTTCCACCTGGTTGCTGCAGAGCCTGGTAAGTAAAAACTGTGGGTAGTATCTTGTTACCAAGAACAAATATTGGACTTGCCAAGTTTCCAGCCAGTAAATAAAACTCACAATAGCTATGCCAGATAGGCAAACAAGGATGTTCCCTAATAGAAGAAAAACCCCCCCAAAAAAATAAAAATAAAAATAAAAATACTGTGTA
>NW_010304506.1:786-1928 GCF_000700745.2 Antrostomus carolinensis | reverse complement strand
CCATAAAAGCACCCATTGCAGAAATTGGCAATTTTGCCTGAGTGAATACTGTGGTGTAATGGTTTGGAGCAATGCCTAGAGTTTTTTATTCAGAAAGTAAGTTAGAAAATGTGTGTGTGTGTGTGTGTGTGTGTGTGTGTGTGTGTGTGTGTTAAAATAACATTAATGTTGAAACACATATGAGTAAAAGCAAAGCTATTCTGGCTGTCACCTCACTGCTAATGCACCTCTCTGTCTTTTGGTAATTCATCAAACTTACGCTGCGCGCATAGATCACACATTGTTTGTGTGGATTTGGAGGCTCCCTTCAAGTAAAAAATCTGTTCATCTTAGATATTATTTTGCAGTATGTGAACCTGACACAGTCATTAACAGATGTTACTAATGCAGCATCACCCTGAGGTGGGCCCAGGCATGCAATGAACTGAGCCCAGCAGATTTGAATGACTGTCTATACCTCTAAGATGTAAAGCATGGTCAAGATCTTCACTCTCCTGGCACAAGGCAGGTGTCTGCTAGAAGGACAACGGGTCACTTTCTGGAAGGGAGGACTTTCTAGGGACAGAAAGGGTGAATTCATCCCTCCAATAACATAAAGAGCATGAAAAATCTAACAACCTCCTGTTTCAAACACAAGCCTCAGTTCTTTGCCCTGCCTTCTCTAGCATAGGGATATATCTATCTGAAATAAAACACATCTTAAAAACCTGACTAAACCCAGGCAATGATGCCATCTCTGAACATGCACCAGGTGCCCAGAGCAAAAGCTGCTTTGCATTGCAGACCCGTCTGAGCAGGCCTGGCAGTGCTGATAGCAGGAGCAAGACCAAAATCAGCCAGAATAAATGGATACTCAGTCAAATGGCAACCCCAAACCCTCAGACTGCATGCATATGTTCTCCTATAAGAAAAGGATGAAAGAACCAACATCATTTGAATGATGCATAGTCGTATGGCTTAATGTACAGTTGGCAGACATTCAGCTCCAGTAGCAATGGCTGTGGTATAAAAGTTAATATAAAAGATTACTTTACAGATGAGGTAAGTTACAGACAGATCAAGATGTCACTTGTTCCTGTAGGATTTGGATCTACCTTTTCAGTTAAAACATCCTTTTTCTGTATGCCTCATTTCCAAAGCAC
>NW_010304506.1:0-736 GCF_000700745.2 Antrostomus carolinensis | reverse complement strand
CAAAGTCTGGGAGGAAAGAGAATATTTCATCCCTTTGGTGGCCGCAGCTGCAATAAACCGAAAATACTGAATTCACTGACATCAGTCTCAGCCTCCCTTTGATTTTACAGTGAGTAGAATTCAGGCTCTTCTTCCTATTTGCAAACAGCTGTATAAGCTTTCTTTATGAAAAAACTGTAATATTTTTCTGAAAAAACAAAACAAAACAAAAAAGGGATATCTGACTTCTTACTTCCTTTTCCCTCTCTGTTTTCCCCTTTCTCCAGTAACATCTTCTAACAACAAAGAAAGGGAGAGGAAACCTCAAAAACTCCTTAATTTGTATTTGAAGCAAATAGACACAGAAATGAAACTCGGAGGTTTTGAAATGGAAGGAATGAAAGTGGGTTCTATTGCTTTTTCTTTCTCCCTACAGTGAAAAAAGTGAACTCTGCATCCAGTTCTTTTCCCCCCTGGAAGCCACTCATTTGTAGAGTACAGACATGTATTACAGAATAAATATAAAGTCCCTTCAGAGACAAATTTAAAAGTAGATATCTCAAAAGCTGTATCTACTTTCATAGTTATGGCAGAGTTTTTTCTGTGTTAGAAATTAAGTACTGGCAAAATCATGCAAGTCCACTTGATATCCTTACAGTCCTCACTTTATTTTTTTTTATTTTAATTAAGAAACCACTTCAGAGCTGCAGACCAGCAAAATATTTGGGGGCTAAAATTAACAACTTGAAACAAATTT
>NW_010304505.1:54302-54870 GCF_000700745.2 Antrostomus carolinensis | reverse complement strand
TCCTCGTGTGCTGCTGCTACCGCCGCTGTGCCCCTCGCTGACTGCAGCGAGAAGAAGAACCTTCTCCAGAAATACTGAAGGAGATAGCTTTTGCTAAAGCCACCTTGGTATAAAAGTCAGGGGATAGGAGGAAAATTTGCAGGACAGAAAGCTCACAAAATACCCTGTTTTAGAGCAAATACACTGGTCAGCCTGATGCGAAGGCAGACTGATGAGAAGGAACATTATGAACTGAAGCGAGGAGCTGCTGTGCAATGGTTTTTACGTTGCAGGGCGTACCACTCCCTATACAAAAGTCATGTAGGCTCCATGTGTTTGAAACTGACTTGTCAGAACGAGATAAATTCCCAGTGTTCAGGTCTTCATGCTGCTGCCTGTTGTGCAGTCTGTTTCTCTGATTTTTTTTTTTTCTGTTTTGCTACTCCTACTACAGACCTTGGATGTGCACGCATATTACTTACCCCCAAGAGGCAGGACCCTATTCATTGCAAGTATCACCACACATTGGTATTTTTAAGTTACGATCTTTAAACCCTGAAACTACCTTGTTATCTTATTTATTCTCTGC
>NW_010304505.1:0-54266 GCF_000700745.2 Antrostomus carolinensis | reverse complement strand
TTGCTTTCAGGGAAAACAACAGCTGCCCACTTCCTCTATTATACCTCTTCCAAGTTCATGCCAAGCCCCCAACAGAAAAAACTCTTCCTGCACAAATGTTTGACAACTTAATGTAAACAAAGCACATCTTGCATCACTCCATAGCTATTTTCAACCATTTACTTCCATTCGTCTCCCAGAGAAATGGCAGTTCCCACGACCCCAAATAATCTGTTGATAATTAGGTGTTGCCATACTTGCTTCCCTACAAATACTGAACTATGTAGCTCCTCTAATATCATTTTATATCTTTGTTTTTAATCTTCTTTTAAACAATGTCAACAGGTTGCAAACTGTTGTCTCGTAAATGTCATCTTTGTAATTTACCATTTTTAAGTAGGGATCAGAGTCTAATTCCTTGCCTTTTTTCCAATAGCTGCTTTGTAATTTTACTGTTGTATTCCACAACCCTTTGGACTAAGCCTACAGGAATGAGAGACACAGAACCAGTCTACAAGTTACTTAAACTCATGCCTGCTAAGCTGAAGCCTTTGTCTGACATTAACAGCCCTACTGAAAAAAATCTTTGGTACGCACAAAGATTTGCTTAGCTGTGTTATCTTCTGGTAAATTGTCTCATGGAAGCCTAGCACAAGTCCAACAAGTAGTCTACTTTTCTTCTAGCAAATATATGCAAGTGCACGCATACTCCTTTTTTGAGGGGAAGAGTGGGGACAATAGCAATTTCTTGTGTTAAAAATCTGTCCTTTTTGGCAATTTGGATTGTATTTTTAGCATTTGTGACAAGTACTGAGAATGACTTTACAGTTACTCTTAATGTGAAAACAGAATGAAATATCTCTACATAATCTCTTAGTTTTATCTATTTGTGGATAACTTTCAGTTATTAATTGAACACTAGTTGCCTATAAACAAAAATCCATTTACGTCAAGAACTTCTCAATGCATTGAATTGAAGGCCACACCACTATGAGCTCATAGCCTTAATCATCTTCCACTGGGTCTTACCTTAAGTTATTGTTCTGGCATACGGCCCATATTTTATCAGTGATCAGAAAACAGTATTTTAATCAAAACAACCTGCATAGAGTAATATATATGCATATTTTGCATGTTATTTTGCTTACATACACTAAAAATATACATACAAACCTCTCCATTTACCACAGTAATTTTTCTAAAATGCTACGTAAACATGACTGAACACAAGAAATTTATAAATGCATATTAAAAGTGCATATGAAATAACGATTTAAAAGTGATTTCTTTATGCTCACAGATTTAACAGTGTATTGCCAGGCTTAGATAACACTGACGTAAGCTCAGTAGTTAGTCCAGGCTAATGCCAACTCACACAGACAGGAATTCAGGGCAATCACCCAGCCCCAAAGCAGGATAGATGTGGAAGAGTTTTGCCTGCCAAATTAGTAATGTCCCTGATATGAGCATATGAGATGACAGAAAGGGCACTCCGATGATATGCATCACCTTTACTCTGGTAAAGAACTTCCCTGTCAACGAAATTCTCTCTGCCAATTACTTATTCTGCATTTTATACAGCTATGTAGCACAAATTAACAGAAGTAGAGGAGAAAAACTACAAGCCAGTATTTTTAATGTTCAAAATAAAAAAAAATTCCTACATAAGGAGGGACATCAATAACTTTCTATATGATACAACACATTCCTCTGTCTCCTGAAGCTGAATGTTCCTGGAGCTAAAAAGTGGGGCTTTTTTTCTATTTGAAAAGTGATGCCAAATTCAATGTTTTGTTTTTAAGTAACAGATACTTTAATATTATACAGAAAATTTTACTTCCATGCTCATGTACTGAGGCCACTGTAATTAAACTGTGCAAACAGTGAAGCAAAATGGGAGTATATTGTTTCAAAAGATTTATGACATATCTTCCACGTATCAAAAAACTGCCCAAGAATAGCTTTTCACAATGTTTTCCTGGATGTCAAAAATAATCCAGCCAAGCTTATGATTAATTTTTATACAAGATGTTACTAAAAGATTAAAACTGTTGTGATATCCAGGGTGTGAAAGTTAACTTAGTTCACTCACAACAAATCTGCTTTACGATGATGTAATCCAGTACAGATTCTCCTAATTGCTTAGCTTTTGCCACAGGCCATAAATGTGTCAGTTCTCCATTCTTGATTGCTACTGTAGTACAGTGATAAAACAAGTAGAACACAAGTGGCTGTCTAATGCTTTGGTTACTAATCACAAGTGTTAAAGCAGATTAAAAGTTGTTGAAAGGTCATATTTGCAACTGAAGTGAACCAAAGTAGGATGATACCGGTCTTTACTTCATTCCTTCACATAATGTAGATCAAGCTTTAAAAGGTTAATATGCATGAGGATACTATTATATCCTCTGCTTCAAGAAATGCACTTATTTAATATTAATTAACCTCTTTCCTCCAATACACATAAACTGATACAAACAATTACGGAAACTTTAAATAGACAGAAATGTCTGGGCAGAAGGTATGCAACCTCAGCACTCATCACAAATGAAAGTATAGTTGATGAGGACTATGATCTCTGAACTTCCAATGTTTTATGGATAATATGCTCATTACTTTTCCTTGCAGTTCTCTCTTTTACAATAGCCTCCCAGAACTGAACAAATTTGTCTGCCGGAACCAAGGTTTTACAGTCTTGAGGCAATTGAAGGCCATTGTTCTCAGTGTTTCAATCTGATAGTGCTAGACCAGTGTCTTTGAATTAAGGTGCTCGAGTATCTTCCCACTTCAGAGCACTGTTATCTATTTACATATAAATCCACAGTGAGAAAACTGATTTCCAATGTACTACTACATTGCTATTCTATATGTTATGCTCATTCTTTTTAGATTAGTGATGTTCCATGAAATAAAAACCAGCGTTATCTATATCCTTGCCAAGTTGGAAGTAAATGATCCCAAGTAGTCATGGATAGTAAGTAGTCTGGATCAAAGTTCTAATGGGTTCCTTACTGCTGTGTGCAATAGACAACCAAGTCTGGCGAACAGGATGACTAAGCCACATAAGCTCCTATCACTTAGGTAAAGGGGAGAAAAAAAAAATCTATCTTCTCATTAGGGATTGACATCATGTGACATACATCAACATCATGTGACATACATCAACAACATGAAACTACTAGTTCTAAAAATTCATGGAATTTCTAAAACCATATTAAAATGTCTTAATTGAAAAATCATTAAGAGAGTCAACATAGGGAAGTGATACATTAAATCTCATCTTGAAAGACAGAGATCTGAGATTTATTGTGGAACTAAAAGCCAGAGATGGTACACAATCGAAACACAAATACAGATTTGATGTTTTTAAAAGACCAGTTTCACAATGTGAAAATAATTCTAAGCTAAATCGGAGTGAGAAAAGAATTTGAACACAGAAATGCTCAAAGGAAATGAAAGCTGTTTAGAATCCTTGTTTCTAATTCCATAAACCCATTTTTTCAAATCTGAGAAAAATCTACCTTAGATTAAAAAAAATTGTTAAAAATTGTAATATTTAAAGAAGAAGATACTGAAGCTAAGAAATGTATCAAGTTTATGTGAGACGCAAATAGATGCAGAAACAAATCAATTGTTGGAAGATTTAAGGATAATTTAAATGAGTTTCAAGATGTAGTAGGAACAACAGTGGATCTATAAATTGTATCCATCACAAATCATGCAGAAGAGGTTGGAAAGTTCAATAAATAATTATTTTCTGCATTTGGGAAATAAAGCAGGATAAGCTACTCTGATCAAGTGATCAGGATGTAGTTCGTTTTCAACAGTATCTCAGGAAGATCGTCAACAACAGCTACTACAGTCAGATATTTTTCAATCAGTATACATATGGCTAACTTGTAGCTAAGAGTTTTATGATACCCTTGCATGATTTTTAACACATCGCAAAACTACATTTCCAGAAGACTGGATGAAAACCACTACTATATCAGTATTCAACAAACGGCAAATGAGATAACCCAGGTAGCTCTGACAAGTTGATACTGGTCCTGGATACAGCAATGGAATGGCCATTACAAGATTTTGATTAATAAGAATTTAAAGGAGGACAATATAATTAATGCCAGCCAATATAGGTTTATGGTTGATAAAGACTGTGCTGATGAAGCTTCTATAAATCAACAAATATTTGGATTTTAAAATTATACTGATAGAAATTCAGCATGGCACAAACAACTAAGGTCTCAAAATGGAAGTTATCATTGAGAACATATATTTCTCCTGAGATCCTGGAGTGTATATTTCTGACCTTATGTCATTTAACATCTTCATCTGGAAACGTAAAATCACTACAGATACTATTTCCAGATAGCATAAAAGCTGATGTAGGGGATAATCATGAAGAAGACAGTTCAATGGTACAGCGTGGTCTGGATTTTTTGATAATCTGTACACATGCAAGCAATCTGTGGTTCAATACCACCAAATGTAAACTGACACATCTAGGAAAAAATAATTCTGTAAATGCTTCTGCGATGGGGGACTCAGTTCTCCAAAGTGTTAAAGTTATTCCTATTTGTGGGCAGAGAATATTTCTTTGAAGGCATTCAAAAAGGCATTACATTTCCTTCCTACCTAATATGGCTGCTATTAAATACTAGCACCAGTGCTCATGTCTTCAATTCAAGAGGTTTCAGAGAAGAATTATGAAATTTATTTAAAAACTGTTTAAAGGGAAACATAAAAGGAGATCTATTAATTTTGCTTATAAACCAGAAGGTGAGGTGGAAGCCCATTGAGAATGTACAAGCACCTACATGGGGGAAAAACTGATAAGAGAGGTCCGTAATTGAAAAAAGTTTTAAAAAGATTCATCAGCTGGAAGCTGAAACTAACAAACAAAAAAATCAAATATTAATTTATCATTAGTGAGATAGTGGATTCACCCTTTTTGCTTGCAGCCAAACACAGCCTGCTCTATCACCCCCCTCCCCCCGCCCCCACCTTGCCCAGGGAGTAGGGGGGAGAATTGGAAAGAAGGGCAAGGAAACTCACAGGTTGAGATAAAAACTATTTACTAATTAAAATAAAATGATAATGATAACAACAGTGATAACAGACTATACAAATGAGCGATACACAGTGCTCACCACCCACTGACCAATGCCCGGCCTGTGCCAGCCAGCGATCCCGCAGCCGAGACGGTCGTCCCGAACCGAAACCCCGGAAGCGTGATCCCGAGCAATCCCCGAGAGAATACCCCTGTCTTCCAGTCAGCCCTGGTTAATACACTGACATGACGGGATATGATATGGAATATTTCATTGGCACATCCAAATGTCAATTTTGGGTTTTGCTATTCGCTGCGCTTCCTCCTCCCAGTCCTAATGCAGCTGTGACCCAGCCAAACACGATGGCCTGGAGCTCCAGCAGCAACTAAAAACACCAGTACTGTTATCAACGTTCATCTCATAATAAGTCTGAACTGAAACACTGAAACTAAAATACAGCTATTCTAATTACTAAAAAGAAAATTAACTCTATCCTAGCAAAACCAGGACACTGCCAAATATTTTGGTGGCTTGTATATCATTGAAAGTTTCATTAACATTTTGGAAGATGCTTTGATTTTCTTCAAATGAAACTCAGGAAACTCTGAGTCTTAGAGGTTTAAACAGGGAGTTGAACTGACTGACCACAAAAGTTACATGAAAATGTGAACACAATGGAAGGCAGCATGGTCCAGAAAGCAGAGCCTGCTAACAGACAGAACAACCCATGGCTTTTAGCACTGTCACTGATAGGTGGCATTGGCTCAGTCAGTTCAATTCTCTGGTTCCACATTTCCCTTCATAATTTAGAGACAACAGCGCTTGTAAAATGTTATATATGTACAATTTTTCTTATTCATAACTAACATTCTGAACTGAACTAAATGCAGCATCTCCTCTCCTCAAAACCAATATTTCTTTCAAAAGTAACATGCTTCTATTAAAAGGGCCTGAGAGGGAATGCACATTTACACCCAGCCCCCAGAAATAAATCTTTAAAGTATTTTATGGAAGTGACTGAAGCCATTCAAAAGATTATTCCTTGCCCTTTTTCTAGTGGTCAAAATCTCCACTAAATATTTTTATTTTGCTCAGTACTACCCATTATTTATCCACTAAACTGGGAAATATCTTACACACAAAGAACTCCTATTGCCTACTAGATAAATGATCTTCATATCACCCATTATTTTACAGATTTACAACTCATTTACACCTGTTTAAAATAGGAAAACTAAGGCACATACTTTGCTCCATGACCATTCTGCAAGTCCCTGATCTTCGAAACTTTAGTCATCATGTGCTGCCTGCCTCTGGCTATAGTCATATCAATTTTGGGGTTAATGCTTATTAGAGCATGGCATAAAATATTTCAAATATAAGATTAGGACAAAGAATGGATGACACTAATTGTAAAAATTATTGCTCAGAAACATGCAACACTTAAAATCTAATTTTACCATGGTACATAGATGTTCCAATACTTTGTTGGCTTTTTTTTCTGATGTGGGTATGATCACTTTCTGCTGCTATGACAAACAGAAATATTTCCTATGGAAAAATAATATTATTGCTTGGAGTATTTGTTGATATACGTTAAAAGGCAGTCAATCTCCTGTATGTTATCCTGCTTGTGGTTCTTAGAATAATGTCTAAAAACTGCAGGTGATTGCTCATTTATTTTTTTTAAATCACCATCCTTAAAAAAGATGAAGAATTCTTACTGAGAGAAAATAGTAGTTGAGAATTTTAAATTCAAAGAAAGAGAACCAACATTTTCAAAATGAATGCTTGACATCAGGTTCTAAATACAGGTTAAGTACCTAATCTGGTGAATAAACATGGATTTAGATGTAGGAGCTTAACCTTAGGTATTCAGAAGGAAAAATTCTAGCCACAACCTTTAAATGCTGAGTATTTAATATTAACAAATATTAAAGTTACAGGCATGCTAATTTTAACACCTACATGTTGACAGCTTCCATTTATTTCCAGAAACAGTCAGGATTTTGTTTACATTTAGGTACAAATTTAAAGTCAGCTTTTATTTCTTTATCTGCTTTTACAACAGACTAGCAGCCAATCCACTACAGTAAAATGTCTTTAAAGTATCATATAGTTTTAAAAGAGCAGCCTCATCATGATATCCTGCTCACTTCCTTCAATAGCCTAGGGCAATTTAATTATGGCAGATTTCATCTTAATTCTTATCCCTTTCTCCTTTTCTACATCTATCACAACCCATTTGGATTAGAATCAAAGATTACAAAGTGTTTACAAGACTCTACAAGCTGAATACACCTTTCCTAATCTGAAATGGTCTCAAAACCATTGTAATGTTTGTACAGGTGGGATTGGAACTTGCCATCCAGAGCTTTGGAAATCAATTGCTGAATAAATTCTTAAACTTCCTAAGTGCTTTATGTTATCAATAGCCAGAAGAAGCAATGTCACTTCATACAGATCAAACATAGTTAAAGACATTTTTTAGCAACAACTGCTTAGAGCAGCAAAAAAAAAAAGAGAGAGGAAAAGTAGGCAGAATCACTGAGAGCCGTACTGCTGAACTCTGCAGAAGACTCCTTCAAATAAATATTTCAAGCCTTTATATGAATATTTTAAGGATGACAACTACACATAAACACACAGCCAAAGTGCTCAAATCCACTCAAGAAAGACTATTAAGTCATCAACCTGCTCCTGACAGGATCCACTGAATATGGCAACAGTGAGAAGTCAGGAGACAGTTGGAATCATTTCAAGACTGCTAATTTAACTTGTCTTAAAACCAACCAATGCTCAATGTGTCATCATCAATGTCATCTCATCGCAGTCTGAAAAGCCTTCGACCTAAAGCAAAAAGGTCCCCAAGTGCCACCCTTCTTGTCTACTGGTTGAAAATCTAATTGGTTCTGCTGACAGGCTTGGGAATTGGTAGGAAGGCTGTTCAGTTAATCTCCAAGGGCCAGCAAAGAGCTCAGTATCCATCTCTGAGCTTTGCTCCCTGGCTGTCGTAAAATGACTCTGATGGTAGTGCAAGCTCTTATGCTTCAGCTGTCTTCTGACTTCTCTTAAGTCAAATTCAATAAAGTTTGTCACTCAATAATCTGAGAGCTACCCAACAAAACCTCTTTGATCAATAACAGCTTGCCTGCTTGCACTGAGGAAGGTGACCTATTAAAGATTAAAAACACACCTGCTGCTTACAGCACAGAACATCTTTTTCTACTTTTATATAAAAATTCATCCATTAAAATGAGTTTAACTGTTACAACTATATATAAATATTACATGCCAGAAAGCTAAAATAAGATTAAAAGAAACATTTTAGCTATAGCACAGTGCTTTTTTTAAACTTAAATTTGAGTCACTGCTTTTCTTGGAATCAGAAAGGCCTCATCCAGAAAGGGCTTTCACCACCCACATGTAACTTTTACTTTAGTCTTCTCTGTGTGCTCTACCTTTTTAAAATTTTTCTGCCTGCTCATAGCATAAAGCTCTGCTTTAGTGACAGACCAGTAACCTAATTTGTTTCTGTCTATTTGCTTATGCCAGAACAAAAATATTCACGTTGCCAGGAAATACAATTTAAAATCTGAAGTATAAACATCTTCCTCTCTGAGAAATTCTCTTGAACTGCAGATCCACTTTATCAGAGACTATGACCGACGAGCACTTTACAAAGCCTCAAAATGAAAAACTATAGGCAAATTGAACTGCATTGGCTAATGACCCACGAGCGCACCGTTGTTCACTCGTATGTTCATTTTAGATAGTCCATATGTTCTGCACTTATAAGGCAGAATTACTGCAAGTACCTTAAATAAAATTTTACCAATTTAGAAACATTTGATAATTGTACATTTTCATAAATATTCTTTTTGTTTATTCTATAGGGAGTACTGCAGTTAAAAGTAGATATCCCTGTTGTTTTCCCAACTGCACAGATCTGTCAGATTGGGTCACCCGGAACTGGCTGGTTTTCTGTTAGATTTTTTCTTAATGATCAAGTATTAGTTGACATACCTTACCTAGGTGTCTTACAAAAAACAGGAGAAGGATATCAGTAAACAAAGCATGTAATTAAAGGTATAGCACTTATTAATGAATCAGTGAAGGAGAAATCACATGCAAGTAAATTGGACTGATTAAACTATCAGTGCCTGTTTGGAAGGGGTTATTAATCTCCCAGAAAATGACAGAGCCCCTCAGAGTGGTAAATTCAAGATACATGAGGTAAGCAGTGTATCTTGATTGTCATGCTTTGTTTAACATAGTGCCCTTCATGGATCCATTTAAAGAAGTAAAAAGCAGCTAGAGGATGACATGACATTTCAAAGCAGCTAGAAGATACAGATCTGCATCTTCAATTAAAATTAAATAAATATATGTCTCTAAGTTCTCTGAATTGTTTAAAAAAAACTCCAAGACAGCAATTCTGGAGAAGATTTGGATGGGGTTTACACTATCATCAGCTTTACTTCCTAAGAAAGTAAAATATTGGTCTGTGGATGCTGAGGCTAGACGAATATAAAACAAGAATTACAGGTTAGGTAAAGCTACTTCAGTATCTGAAAAAAAGTCTGAATTTATTAACTTATACTATCAGACACCAAACAATTACCATAAATAAATCCCCCAATGGGAATATCAGAGAAACTCAGTAATGACTATCTGTGAAGAGTAAAGTGCTTCTGCAGTTTTGCAAGGTTTCTCTCCTTCCTCCTCCTGAAGGGGCCCAACAGGTAGGTATCAAGCCATATGGTGCTTTGCTGTCAGTTGAGAGATGTTTTTGTAACAATAAGGCTACAGGCTCAGAGCTGTCAGGCTTGTCTGCCCAGAAATACTGAATGCACTATAATAAGGACAATATCTGGGGTGTGGATAGAAGATGGCCATACAACAGTGCCTCAAAAAAATGTCAACTCCTCCAACCCAAAACACCCCAACTCAAAAACTAAGGCATAGATAAAGGCAAGTGACAACCAAAACAATCTCTTGATCACTTCAGTTGTGAAGTCTCATGTAGAAAAAGAAGCTGTTTGAGATACCACAGAATCATTGAATGATTTGGGTTGGAAGGGACCTTACAGATCATCTAGTTCCAACCCCCCAGCCATAAGTAGGGACACCTTCTACTAGATCAGGTTGTTCAAAGCCCCATCCAACCTGGCCTTGAACACTTCCAGGGAAGGGGCATCCACAGCTTCTCTGAGCAACCTGTTCCAATTTCTCACCACCCTCACAGGAAATAATTTATTCCTAATATCTGATTTAAATCTACCCTCTTCCAATTTAAAGCCATTTCCCCTTGTTTTATCACTCCCTGCCCTTGTACAAAGTCCCTCCCCAGCTTTCCTGTAGGCCCCTTCAGGTACTGGAAGGCCGCTGTAAGGTCTCTCCAGAGCCTTCTCTTCTCCAGGCTGAACAGCCCCAACTCTTTCAGCCTGTCCTCATAGCAGAGGTGCTCCAGCCCTCTGATCATCCTCGTGGCCCTCCTCTGTCCTTCTTATGCTGGGGACCCCAGAACTGGACGCAGCACTCCAGGTGGGGTCTCATGAGAACAGAGCAGAGGGGGAGAATCACTTCTCTCAACCTGCTGGCCACGCTTCTCTTGATGCAGCCCAGGATATGGTTATTTGCCTTCTGGGCTGCAAGCGCACATTGCTGGCTCATGTTGAGATTCTCACCCACCAGCATCCCCAAGTCCTTCTCCTCAGGACTGCTCTCAATCCATTCCCTGCCCAGCCTGTATTTGTACTTAGGATTGCCCCAACCCAGGTCCAGGACCTTGCACTTGGCCTTGTTGAACTTCATGAGGTTAGCACAGGCCCACATCTCAAGCCTGTCAAGGTACCTCTGGATGCCATCCCTTCCCTCCAGCATGTTGGCTGAACCACACAGCTTGGTATCATTGGCAAACTTGCTGAGGGTGCACTCAATCCCACTGTCCATGTCACCGACAAAGATGCTAAACAGCGCCGGTTCCAATACCAAGCCCTGATGGATGCCATTCATCACCAGTCTCCACTTGGACATTGATCGCAACTCTTTGAGTGAGAACATCCAGCCAATTCCTTAACTATTAAGTGGTCCATTTGTCCAGCCCATGTCTCTCCAACTCGGAGACTTGCCCACAGTGAAGCCATGTTGGCTGTCACCAATCACCTCCTCATTTCCCATTTTACAGTTCACATCTTACTGTTACAAGTTTTACAGGAAATAATTAAGACAAATGCTTTTATTATACATAATAAAATGTATTCATTGTCTATGGAATATTCTTAAAAATACATATATTGGACTCTAACAAGTACTGTGCAAAAAGTTAAGTTCAATAACTGTTGCCAACTACATGCCAATTCAGTGGGTGCAGTCAACTGGACTTGTTCTGCTGGGTTTTCAGCTTTTTTTTTCAGAGAATCCCTTCACCTTTTCCAACTACCCAAAATCACCAGTAGGAAAAAATCACTCTTCCAAACAACCCTTTGACTATCTGAGAGGGAAGGAGTAAGAGGCATCTGAAGACTAATATGGGAAAGAAACAAAAGGTATGTATAACTGTTCCTGTTACACTGAGGTTTTCCATCTCACACATTTATTTCTAGCAGCCAGAAGTGGACAGTTTGGCTCCTGTTTTTAGGAAACTGTTGATATTTAACAGCTAAACACATACCATTTTCATGCTGTTAATTAATCAGTGTTTTCTTTTCCATGTTGGAAAGCCAGAATTCTGTTAGGCTTCCAATGTATCACAACACTGGGGAACTTATTTACACCCTGGAGACTCATCAAGGGTCTGTGCAGAAGATCACTAATGTCCATGGGATCTCTTTCTGAAGTTGGATGGTGTGCAGTTATTGATGAAGGAAACTATAATATGAAAATGGAAGGTTAATGTAGCTAGATGCCATTTTTGAACACTGGATGGTATCAGTGCCTGCATAATGTGATAGTTGGTAAACGATATTACTTAATGTTCTGCTTCTCAACAAATAACTGTTATTCATAAAGTATCTATCTGTTGCCTGATTTGCAAAGTTTCTTGGCACTTGTAGCTAAGTAAGGGGAAGCTAGACAAAGAACAAATAAAGTGTTGTGGAACGCTAAGTAGCTTAAAAAAACACACCTTACACATGTCAACTTGGGCATTCAAAATATAGGCTGGCACTTTTCTCTGTGGCTTATTCCTCTTTTAATAATGTCATCTCACCTCACAGGGGCTTTGTGAAAATTAATTAATTACGGTTTGTGAGGCATTCAGATGCTAATGATAGCTACAATGGAAAGAAAGCCTATGGAGAAATTAATAGTTTTGAATTCAATGTAATGATTGAATGTGAACACCACATGTGAGTCACATATTGGCCAATAAGAATAACAGAAAACATGAATAGCTGCTCATTCACTGATCTCTGTTAGTATATACACTGAAAGAGAGGGGAGTCCTGTGGTAAAAAAAACGTAATATATGTGTAGATAAATAAAAATAGTACTCTAATACATAAACCTGAAATACTGAGATGATATCTAACAAGCAAACATAATTGCTTCATTTCTCAGCTTTTAAACACTAGATTTTGTAAACACTTAAATTCTGAAAAAAAAGCAAATATAAAAACACTGGAAGACTTTTTTTTTTTGCTTGTTTCTCAACCTAGACTACTGCCTCTGCAACATAAAAAGCCACACCTGCAATAAATTCTGGGCTAGTCTGTGGATTTCAGACATTTGCTGAGAGCAGAAGAATGCTGACACGAAGGCGCCCAAAGTTCTGCTTGATGTTCTGAGAGGACAGCAGCCCAGCAGTTGCCCTCCCAGGAAAGCTCCTCTCTCCATCTCAGACTCCTACCCTCTTTACTAGCTAGTATATAAATAGGTAGATTTTGCTACTTGTGCAATCTCTTCCAGTGTCTCACTCAAACAATTAATTGAGCTTTCCTTCCAGGGACTCAAAACCCTCCCTCTTTTCTACTAAGGCTCTTGAACCTGAATTTTGGTTAGTATGCAACATGGAAGCGCTCTAACATCTAGGTCCTTATTTCAGCAACTGGCCTTTCCACAAACAGCTACAGCAGTTTCCCTCCCCAGCACAGAAGTACTACAGCTCTTTAATGAAATTACTAGGGAACTATAAACCAAAACTGCCTAGTAGGCAAAAAGAAAAAAATATAAATCTCAAAACCAACATAGGATTCCCTTTAACTCATTCCATAACAACTCAGCCAATATAAAACTTCTAAAAAACATTACCCTTTGGTAGTCACATTTTATGGAAAATGCCAGAGGAAACAATCACTATGTAGTGAAGTATACCATTTAAAATCCTCATTTTGTTTCTATCATCTTAGTATTTTACATTTAAAGGGCTCCTCAAAGTCCAAATTCCAGCAGTGGGGAAATTCTCTCAGTAGAACACAGGCAGCTCTGCAATTATTCCTTAAATAGTCATGCCACATGTGATTCAAACTGGCATTGGGACTGGGGAGAAAAAGTCAGGAACAAGGCCCTAAACTACGTCATGTGAAGCTTTACCCTGTGAAGTGACAAAAGGTGTCCACAATTGTCTAACTGACTCTGTCGCAGGTAGGACAGAGCCAGACAGACATCAGAGCTCCCCCATCACACTGGAAAGATGGTCCTACATAGCAGCACATTAGATACATTTAAATAAAGCTTCCATGTAGTGAACGTGAGCAAATATTAGAAATTATTTTGCAGATTACTACATACTTTGTATTCAAAACAAACTCCTGTCTATGAGGCCAACTCATGCAATCAGTGCCTAATTCTTATTGGCCAGTGCAGAGCTGGAGTAGATAATTCCTTACAGAGGAACTTTTTGATCAGCAACTGGAAGCAGAATTTGGCCTTACTTGATTTACTGAAAAATATTATTAAAAGTTAACACAATATTTTCAAAATGGGTATGTTTGGTTGCAGCCAAGACATAGACATGCTGAAGCAAAAACTCCAGAGTCTGGACTTCTTTGATATGACTTAATATGGCTATTGTCCTGATGTTCTATCTGTTATGACTACAGTAAAATTAGAAAAAAAACCCCAAACCAAGTGATTCCTCATATCCTGCTTTAAGAAAATGCCCAGTCACAAAACTGGGCCTCAATATAGCCAGTTTGGTACATGCAGGTCAGGGATGTTATTTGTACAAGCTCCCAATTCCATCTCCGCAGATGCCTTCCTAGACTTCAGTCTAGAACTGAGTTGGTTTTTTTTCTTGTATATAATATGGACCCAATAATTCGCACAGTGCTCTGGCTGAGATTTTTGTGATCTACTTTGATTTCGGTATCATAAATAATTCCCTCTGAGCCACGCATTCTTAAGGCAGTATAATTTCCAAAGCCCTTCACAGTTTATCATGTTTTAATATTGTATATTTGTTCTTCTAGTTTCTTTTGCCTTTGATCAAGGTTAACTATCCTAGTAATATTTTCAAAGTTTCCTTTTGTGAAGTTTGTATTTGTAAACATTTAATTAAAATAATTAGAAGAGGTTAGGATGTGACAATAAGAAATATCAGAAATACAAAAACCTCTCATGAAGAGAGAGCAAAAAGACTGAGAGTACGTATTTGAGATGAGAGAAACAAGTGAGGACTTGATAAAAGTGCACAACATAATGAATTATATAGATAGTGTTTATCGTAAGTTTCTATTCACCATTTCTAGTAATACAAGAACAAAAGGATGTGCAATGAAATTGAGAGATAATAAAATTTAAATCTGATATCAAAGGAACACATTTCTAGGAAGAAAAAAACCAACCCAAACAAACCATGCAATTGTTATATCAAATACAGGTTTACAGGACAGAATGAAGCTTTCCAAGTTGTTCCAATACACTGTTATAAATAATATATAAAGTATATAACATACAAAAGAACATCTAGACTGGGTCAGAGCAAAAACTCACCCAGACTATCTAGTCTGTGATACCGGCCAATACTAGATATCAGTTGAATAGCATAAAACCAGAAGGAGTACACACTGGTGTTCACTCCTGTATCAGGCCAAAATTGCAATAAATTAGTATAGGGTCTTTCTGATCCAGAGGTTGTATTCATGCCTTTAACTAGTGATTCCTGATGCATTTTTCCTCTATGTATTTGCCCATCACATTTTGAATCAATGCACACTTTCAGGCTTCAAAAATATCTTCTGTCAATAAATTCCAAGGCTTCATTCTGTGCTGCCTGCTGGCTTCATTAGGGATGTCTCCCTATTCTTGATTTACAAAAAGCAAAAGTGCTTCCTGTTCTTTTCACCCATGATTTACATTCCTACACCACACCCTACCATTCAGCTCTTTTCTGAACTGTGTGATCCTTACCCACCAAAAGGAGAGTGTTCTGTTACTCTGGTCATCCACATTTTTCTTCTCTGTGCTTTTTCTCATTCTGTTATGCCCCTTCTGAGATAAGAGAACCAGACTATGAAGTACTTAAGAGACGTGTTTATCATGCACAACAATAATTTGATTCTTAGCATTGTTTGCTCTTTCCAAAAATCACCAAGCACTCTGCTGATGTTTTCCTCATGTTAGTTTTAACTATTCCAAATAATTTTAGAGCCTACCAATACGTGTATATACACTTATTTACCATGGATGTTCCTTTGTATTTATGGATATTTAATTTACCACAATTTTATCAATCAGTCATTCAGTATCATGATTTCCCACTCATTACAGTGTAGCTCTTAGTACTGATCTCCGGTGGATTCTGCTAGATTCCCCCTCACTGTGAAAACTGATCACTTTATTCTAGTCCTTTGCTTCCTATCTTTTTATCAGTTACAAATTCCAAAAAGCCTTCTTTTTTGCATTATGGCAATTTGGGTAATATGCCTGTAATTCTTTAGATCCTTCTCAAATATAAATATCATATTTGGTATTTTCTGACTATATAGTACTACCTAGTAACTTTGTGGATTTGTTTTAGATACTGATCAGGCCTCCAACTTCATGTGTCACTTCTTTCCAGAATTCTGTTATGGAGCACATCTGGTCTTAAATAACAGAGCTCTTCGAATTTCACTTTGGCAAAAATGTGGACCTGAAATTTATTATCATATTAGTTATCTCCATTGGGGTTTTTTCCTCCTTATAATCAGTAGCATTGTATTGCTGAAAAATGCATCAAACTCCTGCTCTTTTCATCTTGATTTGTGCTGCAAATTCCAAACAGGTTTTTCAAGCTCAACCTAGAAAAATTCCACAACTCCTCTACTCTCAAGGCACAACTGACTTCATTAAATAGCTCTGTTTACCTAAGTTTGCATTATTAAATCAATGATTTAGGAACTGAATTACTTTCATCTCCCCATTTAATCTGAACTGGATGAATGAGATTATTTTCCATAATCAGCTCTTCTATGATAGATTTACAGTAAACAAGTCTCAAACAGCATCAGCTCTTGCTGACCCAGTGACAGTGTGAGGAAGTCTGTTAACTATCACATGCAGACATGGAGAGAACAAATGCTAGGGATTCTGATAAAAGGGAAGGAAAGATCTAAAATAACGGCAAAACTCTCAGCAGCATCGAGATCTCCAATCATATCCATGATCATAATAGGAAACCATTACATAGTAGATTTACAGTGCTACCTGAATGGAACTTCTCTTACTATTTTCCCCCAACTTTATTTGGCTAAACCAGATTTTTTTAAGTACACACACTGTCTCTCTATTTCTGTGAAACGTAGAATTTTTTTCAGCAGGAGGATTTGCATCATCACACATAAAAAAATGCAATAAAAGGCTCTTGTAAAACATATCATTCTATGTTAGCTCATTTTCATCACTGCAATTCACCTTTTAGATTAGTCTTTTAAGTAACTACATCGTCCACCTTATTACTGTTATAACATTCTCCTTTTCATTCTTCTAAGATACTATATCCATTGCTGTATACCATTTAGATGAACTTCTGTGCTCTTTCCATGTTTAAAATTAGTCATGGAGACTGTAGACGCTTTCGACAGTTACTTTCCTCATTTCACTGTCTGAAGCTCTTCCTATTTGTAAACTTAACTCTAAAGAGAGATTACTCCAGACAACCAAGTTGGCTCTGTCCATTGAAAAAAATCTTCATTTTTCCAAAAGCTGAGTTTTACAGACTTGCAGAACATGTCAAGTTCTTTTCATGCCTCTGACACTTCCTTACCTCATCGTACCTCATTCTCCTTTTCTGTGGGCTGAAATAAATCCACTGAAAATCAAACAAGCCCAGCACCTTGTTTTCCTGGCTTCATTTAAGCAGCTTTTATCTACTCTACCAAGAACACATAGTTGCTGCTTAGATGTGATGTCCAGGACTCTCTTCCATTCCTACCAAGACCTTATGTAAAACAGTCTGTGGATCTAAACAAGTCTGTCAATTTAGTCTAACACGGAGTCTTGACCAGGTCCTGTCAGCCACTGCTAGAGCCCTGACCCTTTCTGGTGTGCGGCTCATTGCCACAATATACAATAAAGAGCTTTCACAGTGGTGTTCTCTGGAATCATAGGAAGGATTAAACAGTTACTGGAAAAAGCGAAAATGATCCTTCAGCTTTTAGTCAGTATGATGTACTGATAGGTGAAAAGATGAGGAAAGCTGAAATGTTTCAACTTGATAGTGACATTCTTAGAAAATCCTTAAGTTGGAATTAATAAAAATAACTCACATAACAGTAAAATTTTTGATTATAGGGTATCATAAATAAAGGCATCAGCTACATTAAAAGGCTTTGGAGTAGGTTCACTGGTCACACTATGTTTACAGGTCAGATGGACTGCTGCCACTGTCATCTTTTTGCTGGCATGCCAATAAAAACCCCAGTAAAACAAGTCTCCTTTGCAAAGTAGGAAAAACAGTTACAAAACTACTTATGATCTTCTGCTACAAAGAATTCAGTGTTTGGGTCCTTCTTATATAAGAAAATGAAAGACAGCAGGTGACACTCAAGACTTTGTAGCTCACATTTCAGCTATAATTTAGAAATGCTTTATGAAGCTTTTTTTCTCACAAATGCCAATTATCTTCCCAAGTACTGATGCACTCTCTCTGATTAGATGAAACTGTTTAACTGTCTCATACCAGAATTAAATGCAGTGTTGAACATGGGACTGTTAAAATTACATCAAAACAAAACTGGTCCATCCAGGAAAAGCATACAAATAAATCAAGGAAGGTGAAAAATGGATGTTCACAGAAAAAACAAAACACACTTCCCCTCCAACCCAAACAAACAAAAAAACCCAACCCAAACCAAAAAACCCCAAACCAACAAAAAACCCAAAAGCAAAAACAAAACCAAAAAACAAACCCATAAAAAACCCCATGCAGAAGAAAAGTATGTCACTCACTAGAATCAGATATTTAACCAGGCAGTTCATGTTTCAGTATAACCATATTATTGTCCTCTTGTTTATTCCTCTCTCTTTGAATGCTTATGTTCATAAGCCAAGCCTGTGTATAAATAACACTGTGACACACTGACATGTTTTGTCACACATGTATAACAAGTGTCTGTTTGTATCTTCTTATAACTACTGTGGTCTTATGTACTACACATAAGCTTTTTCAAGACATGCTAAACTCTTGTTGCAGTATTAGGCTGAAACAGAAGGAAGCTCTAAAGATGCACATAGTTTGTGTTTCACCTTTACATTTTATCAAGAGAAATTAAACTGATTTGAAAGAAAACACTGGGGAAAAAACAGCAAAGGAGCTACCATAGTATACTTAATGATTAATTATTTTGCATATTTTCATCATGTCAGCTTCTGGTTCTCTCTGACCCAGTGGTCACTGTGGGTCAGACCAAAGGTCCATCCAGAACAGCAGCTTGTTTCAAATATTGAAAAAAAAATTCAAAATAAATCCCAAGAGAAGAATATAAGATAAAAGCAGGCATTTCCCAAAACATACCCCCAGCCTCCAATAAATGCAGCTCAGCAAGCTCCTGAGACAGCTGTGCTGTCTGACCATGATGTTTTTTATAGACTCTCTTTATTTCTCCCTCTTTTGGGAGAAGGTGACCAGAAAGCAGTACAGGTGAAAAAATTACTAAGTGGGAAAAAAAACTCGAACCAACAAAAAACTCCCAAACAAAATCCCCAATATTTTATTATTAGTTTTGCTAGTTAATCAAATAATGGGTGTCTAATTCAATCTGTTCAGACTGACCATCCAGAGCAGATTTAACTTTCTGTCATGTCACAGGGATGCAGAAGTCTTCATTTAGTAGTGCAATGAGCTGCAATAGTCATGGCTAAAGATATCTTTGTAAGAGAGTATGTCTGAGTCAAAACTACAGAAGAACTTGAGAATATATTAAAAGGCATCCACGTAATCTAATAGACCAATATAAGCAACTAATTTCAATAATGTTTTAATTGATACATCTCTCTGGTGCCAACAAAATGCAAAATTCAGCCTGAAGACTTTTTTGATTGTACTTTTACCACCACTTTTTTCCCCCCTCCCTCCCTCTAATTTTCTTGATATCTATCATGGTAATGTCACAGTGAATTATTTCCTGGATAAAATAACCCAGCAAGAACCAGTAGACAGTAAAACCAGTAGAAACTAGTAGAAAAAGAGCTGGTAAAAAAAAAAAAATAAATCTGGTTTTTATTATAATTAGTCTAGATGAAATGTTTACAGTACAAGAAAGGTAACAAAGCTTTGAATAATATAAACGTAGCACATGATCCCATTGATTATTTCTTTGTTTTTTCTATCCCAGATATACTGGATTGATGCAAAGAACTATGAGATCATGGCTCCATGCTAAACCTTATCCAGAGTAACTGTGAGCTACTGTGAAGGTTGCATCCTGTTCTGTCTTTCTCTACCTGCACTGTCTCCTTGCAGCCAGGCACCTGCAGGATGAAACCATTGAGCCTGTTAATTCAATATATAATTATTTAAATTTCAAAGATGGAGGGAAAAGAAATTAGATTAACTGATTCACTCAACAGCTACAGTACACTTTCACTAAGGGCTGCAATGGCAACAACTGTTACTTTGAACAAGAATCTGCAGACCATCAAAAAGTCAAATGATGACATTCTGAACTAAAGAGGACTTGATTGTTTTTATGACATCACAAATTTTTTTTTAAGTATACTGGTGTTATAGAAATTACACAAAATAACTGAAAAAAGATTAAGAGTGTCTTCAAATTTGTAACTTTTAATATTCAAATTAAGACACCTGAACTCTTGTACTGCTTTCATTCTACCATACATCTTTAGATGATAATGAGTTCCCTAACACTTTCCTAGCAATGAAAAGGTGGTCATCTTTGCTTTTATTCTCTTTGCTAAGAGAATTTTCCTAGGACATAATTCACTATATCAACCAACTCGCGATAATATTTTGTTGCACTTGCTTAAGAAATTTGACATTTATTCCTATATGGAGAAGAAAAGAAATACAGTAAAACAGGGCGATGTTCTGACTTGCTTGGTGTCATATTGGTGATATTAAAACAGTAGCTTCTTCAGACTTTTATGGTCTGCCACAAGCAAACATTTCAGTTATATCTTTTGCTACTATTTCATTAATTGTTTTCAGAGTGGAAACATCTAATCATCCTTTCCAAACTGCTTATCTTCACAAAACTAGCTTTGCAATAAGAATCACCATGTTAAGATTTTTTTTTCCCAGTACTATCATATCTGAAGAGCCTCACTCACAGTCTCACTACAGTTTTACTGCTGGGTCTGAACATAAGATTTTTCCACAACATGATTTGTATTTGTAAGTCTAGAAAAAGCTGAGATATCAACACATCAAAACCAATGTAATTTAGATGATTGAATTTGTATGAGATTATAGAGGCCCCTAAAATATTCCACAAAAATACTGTAATTTTTCCATGTTCCAAATTCTTGGAAAATATCTTCTGAGAAGATTTCCTTTGTCAAAAATGAGACAAAAACTGTTATGCTTTTGCACTGAATATAGTTAACTCATATTCGTCTGGACCCTGAAGATTCCTGTGAAAAATATAAATGTTTTGCCATGTTCAAAGGCAGTCTTCACAGAACCAAGCAGACCAAATCTCAATTTGAAGATATGAAATACAGTAAGAACAGAAAAATCAGGGGTTTGGCTTCCTGCCTTTCAGGGCAACAAATGCTGGTTAAGTGTGGCAGGCAATCCTGGAAAGGACAGAACACTATTGAACACACAGTGGCACCACCACCACTGCCTTTACACATGGAACGCCTGGAAATCTCTCTTTCTGGTTCAGTTCCTTCAGACAATTTTTATTGTCTACAAAAGACTGCAAGCAGGTTATACACAACTAAAAGCACAAATCAATTATTTATTGGCTAATGTATACAATAGACAACAAGGACTTACAAGCTAGCATTATATAAATTAATTTGGTCTCCACCCCCTTTGAGACACCTGTTGAACCTTTGCTAGCCAGGCAAATACCAGGTCTGGCAAAATATGTCTTCAGTCACAGAAAAATGAACCCCTGGCAGAAGAGTTACAAGCATATGCTGCAGAAGTACATCTTAGTTAATAACACTGCTAAAGAAGAGAATTAATAGATTCATAAGACTGCTACCCTCCCCTCTAATTAGTCCGTTAAATTCCAGTTAAGAATTGCCCTTTTATAATGATCTCTAATAGCTGCATCTTCAAAAAAAAATTATATTTTTCCTAATAAGCCACTGGCTGCTATTATTACTCTTGCAAATAATGTATGTTTTTATTTTCTTGAAAGAGCTATATATTTATTGAAAATGCCAGCCAAAACCAAACCTCTATGGGTGGAGGACAACCATATTTACTTTCTTCACTGCATACCATAATTTATAACTATTTAAAAGTATTTTCTGAAATACAGATTTTCTCTTTACTAGAAAAACTATCCTTCCTCAGAGATGCTTACCTTTCTTCCTTCTACATTTTGCTTTACTTCTCATCTGGCATATGACTTAATTTATCTGTCCACAATATATTTGTACTTTAAAGACATCTACAGAGCAAGTCATATGAGTTTCACATTGTCTTTTTTTCTTTTTTTTTTTTTTTTTTCAAAAACATTATTAAAGCGAGTTCAAATATAATGCTGCTTTGCAAAGGCTCCCTTTCATGGGTAATTATTCCAGAGATTACAGCAGTACCATCATTCTGCACTTCCACCAAGCTATTTGCATTCTTGCATTTTTTTTAAAGGTAGATCCATTGTTTCTGTCAATTAAATTAAGGTCGTGCAATGTATATTCAGAGCTATATAGAACCATCTACAGATTTTGCAGCATAACAATAATTAGCTAATGTTTTTACAGCACTCTGAGGTTGTAAATTGCTGTGTAAGTGCTCAGTATTCTTATCATGGCTTCAGTAGGATTCAGGGCAATTAATATTATAGAACTGCTGGTCATCCAACTATGATTACTTGCTGTGAGCAGGTGGTTTAAATACAATGCACAGGTAATGACTGACCTTTACAATACAATGGTACAGTCACCACTGGAGAGCAGAGTACATTAGCCAAACACAGCTGGCTTTACCGAGGGATGTAAAAGTATTCATGGTTTCTACACCACCTCTTGTCATTTGAGTCAGGAGGGCTTTCCCTCTGGTAATAACCATAATGCAAATCTCCTTCTTAAATGCTGTGTACACTAATAACCTTTACAGGTATAAAAGTCCTAATATGAATAACACAAAGGGGATTTACTTTCACTAAACTGATACTTCATAAAGTTCTATTGACTAATAACTTCTGTCTCTCACATGCACATTTACACACATTACTACTTAGTTTCTTCATAGTGATGCCAGAGGTAAAGAAAACAAAAGAAATGAGAGAAGATTTTCCAAAACTAATCAACACAGGAGTCGGCTATTTGCCTGAGATTTAAAAGTATGTATTTGGAATCAGTGATTAGTTTCGTTCTCCTTGTTATCAGACGGTAATAACCAAAACTCATGTTTGAACTACATCAGTATCAGTCTTACAGTCTGGCAAGTAAAATTCTTGAATGTCCAATATAAAACACCATGCTTATGCACCTATAAGTGTATGTCATATATGACACGAAATGTGTTGCAACTCTGCAATATTTTTACATGTATTTAAAAAGGAAAAAAACCTGAAGGAAAGTCGGTGAACAGTGCTGCACAAGATTTTTGGTTTCACTACACACTGACACCTGCGTTCAACCATATCCACAGCAAAGAAGGATGCCATTTATCTTTTATAATAATATGGAGTTCTCTGTCAGAGTAGGGTCACTGAAATGAGTAATAATCCCACCACTGTCTAAGGTACAACCAGCAGGGTCCAGGTCAACAGGCAAGCAGACAATAATTTGCCCAACAACACTGAATTTCATCTGCCCGCAGCCTCTATCTACTGATTATACAATCAATACACCTCAGATGAGAAGAGCTAACAACTGACCGGGGCAGATCAATGCTAGCAAATAAGCGCTTCATGACAAAAAGTTTGATAATTACCATTCTGAAGCCGTGTAAATGTTGTTTCTATTGTAACGACATTCATGATGATACTGCTATGATTGCACTGTTATTATAGGTTTAATGTTAGGCAATCAAGCTGCAGTGGTCTAGATATCAACAAACAGCATCAAAAGAAAACATCAAATTGTCCCTATTCTTCTGACATTGTAGCTGCAACATTTTTCTATGTTAGTGGCCACAAATGAAAAATAATAAGTGACAATTTAGTGAAAAATACTATTTTCACAGCTTACAAAAGTCATACAATATAGATTGATACGAGTATGATTATTTCTAGACCCAGAAGTAGAAGGCACACCCACTTAAACCAGAGGATTAAAATGAATTCAGCATTGTGCTCTTTGTTTCACGTGCATCGGTTCAGAGCTTTTAATGTGCGCTTCGACTTGTCATAACCCAAAAGTATATGTAGCTTTGCTCAATTTATTTATTATCACTTTTGATACTGCACATTTCATTTTGTTTCATTCCTGAAGTGCTGGTTCATTCTCAATACATTAGGAGAACTATTCCTGACTGACTGTTAATGGCTACAATGACTCTGGTCAGCTTCTTGCACCCTCAGCACAGAGAAATGCTACTGGGACACCTTATTGGAATGTGAAAAAAATTGGGATTTCATAAAACAAGGGCACGTAGAGCTGTGGCAACCTCAACTCTAAAGTTAAATAAGATAAATATGACATTTAATATTTTATGGTTAAGCCTGCAAGAAGACATCTCAGCAGCAAAACATGTTCTCCCAATGGCCATTTTTAAGGTAGAAGCACACTCAGCTCTTCATAAATATTTCAGTCAGAACAAATCCTAATTATGATATCTGCAAGGATATTTCTGATGTTGGCATTTCATGAATTAAAGTTTTAATCAGGTCTTTTACAGACAAAACATAGATGCCTCCAAAAGTCTGAAAGCTACCTGTCTAAAACTTTTAAATCAGTGACTGATCAGATTCGCTGTCACCTAAGGGAAATCACCTGTCTATGCAAGAAGCTAAAGATACCAAACAATAAGGATAAACCTGAACCTTTCACAGTCAGCAACACATACATGATTTGAACTAGCTTGAACCAAGATTTCCCTTTCAGCATTTCCTCCTCAGAACACCATCTACCTCACAAGAGATTCAAAGAATTTGATGTATATTAAAATCCTTTCCCTCTCAGATGGGCTCATTTTTATTCAGGGACAATTTTGCTGACTGACAGGTAAGCATTTGGTGCTGAAATTGGACCTGTACAAGAGCTTTGCATTTCATTTGCTCCATTACACCAGTGCATGGATTACTGGGCTTTTGCTTTGGCATCTTTCCATTATTTTCAGATATCTGACATGAAGAAAATGACTCGTCTGACATTCTGTGTAACAAATTTGTTCCAAAAAGAATAGAACGTTATTATACTATTTTGTACATGTGGGTACCACAGCCTTCCACAGTAATCTGGACAGAAATTCTAAGTGTATAAATAGTAGCTGATATTGAATAGTAGCTGATATTGTAAAAAAAAAAGAAAAAAAAAGGCAGCAGTGACAGCAGAGAAACATCACACTGAAGAAATGAGATTTAGTTTTAACATTTAGTTTTAACATTACAGCCTTCAGTGTCATTTCAATTTCTGAATAAATTCAGACATTATACCAAATTTTATTTCTGTTAGGAGAAAAAATGTATAAAAATTGCCATAAGCCTTCAAATTGTGTTATAACACAGCTATTGACAAACAAGTGTTGGCAAATTCTAGCACCCAAGAGTTCATAGTCCTCATAACTGATCCTTTTTGTTAGTTGATTAATACTGTTATTCCTTCTGTCTTACCTCAACCTCAGATCTGCTTTTACCCATCACTTTCTCAATTTGATTTGCAGAATGAAAAAGCAAGTGTGTATTTCACCTACCACTCATGTAAACATGGATGAGTACTTTTGTCCATATCCCTGGATGTTCCATCATAGAAGCATATCCAAATACCATATTTAGCTGATTTTCTCAAAAAGTTTTTCAGTCTTTTTCTGGTAGCTGTTGACATCACTGAACCTTACTTCCAGCTGGAAGAGCAGGTAGAAAAGTCTTTCCTGAGCACTTTGATTTGTCCAATGCCTGTACAGCATCACCATGCTAGAAATGAAAACTCAGCTTCTTAGTGAGATGCGAAGTAGTCCCTCCTCTTGAGTTTAGGATACAAGGTCTGCTCTCAAACCATGCCAATTAACAGTACAACACTTTACAGTCAAACTTTCCTGTTAACACAAGATAGAGAGAGGCTGAGAAGGGGCCAGCACTCTCATCTGCTGATAGGAATTCCAAGTGAAACAACTGTAATATCACTTATTCTTGAACTTAGTAGTCTCACAACTAGATGAGAACATGTAGCGTATACTTAAAGTACTTTCTTTTCAAGTTGATAATACCTTATTAAACCAGGTGAACAACTTCAACTGCACTATCAGAAATTATTTTTAAAACTGCAAGTGTAAATGTACCAAGTGACTTCATGAGGTGTCATTCTTCATGTCTGTCAACATTATGAATACCTTCTTCAAGCAGAACCACTTGGGAGGACTATCATAAGAATGCATTCAGGGATGAGAAAGCAAGGGAGTAAAGGGTGGAAACAGACAAGAAAAGGATGTTTAAAATTTCCATATTTAACAAGACAATTATCTGAATTAATTGTATTAACTTCTCTAGAGATGACATACTCATTTTCATAATTATTCTCACAATTTAGGTGAAAAATAATTTTTAGAGATACATTGGGCTGTTTTACTTTCTTAGAACACCACTCCATGATGTTTGAAACAAATTCCATTATATGTGCAGAATCATTTAAAATTCAGGTGGAGTTTTCCAGAATTTCCATTACTTACTGAAAATTCTCAAATACTTTAAACTTAAATTACTGAGATATTAAATTTGTTTCAGATTAAGCCTTATCCTTTATGTGGAAATGACATTTTTCAGAATCTCTGAAAATTAAAATTGCAGCAATTCTGAAGTATCTTCAACACCCAAATCATGCTGTTTCAAAAACACTTAATTTTAAAAACTTCAAAAAAATAATTTATATAGTCAGACTGATCATTGGCTTAGCATATAGGAATAGAAAACAATGGAAGCAGTAAGGAAGGTAAGGAAGGATCACTGGGAACAGGACATCGAGTGATCTTAAACTGGTGCAAGGGAGACTTAGATGGAAATCAGGAAAGCATTTCTAGTGATGAAGATAGAGAAGGACTGGAATATGTTAGCTGGAGAATCTCCATCAATGTAGAACTTTAAGAACAGTCCAGAAAAATATCTGCCAGGAATAGTTTACACAGAGTTGAATCTCCTTTGGTTCATCTTGACATGATCTCTTCAGATCCCTTTCAGCACTGTTTTCTATGATCTGTGATTTTTTAGTCACCGCTCACAATGTAAATCAAGCCAGTGAATTTCCTCATCACTCAAATAAACAATAGAGGCCCTGCAGAATAAACTTAGAAAACCAAAAGGCAATAGTCTCAATGACTGAGTACATAAAATGAGTGAGCAGACAAAGTCAGGAACAGTTGTACATGTAAAGATTAAAAGAAAATAGTTTCAGCAGGCCTAGTTAATGTATTGATAGCCTCTGGTTCTCTTGCTAAATGACTATGATAATTAAAACACTTTCATCTGAAATTCCTAATTATAGTAATAGTCTGAGTTTATATCTGATGAGACAAGCTTTTGATAATGCCAGTCTCCATTTATAAGAAAAATTAATACTACCTTCTAACTTCTCCATTGTTAATAGTGAATGAAAGGACAATTCCAACAAAATTACTGAAGATGACTGGGTTAAATTACTTATGCCAAGTTTTTCAGAAGAAACTCAAAATGATAAATATCGATATTTCATCAGGTTCTCTTAAAAATTCCAGTTCTAGTTACTAGACTTGTAAGTTCATTCATTCCCCTAAATAATCACATTGTTCCCCAGGTTCAAAAATTATAATTTCTTAAAGAGCTTGTCATTATGCCCACTATACTATAGAAGTGATCTTTTACAATAAAATAGAAGATGGTGTAAGACCACAGGAAGGTAATATAACAAATACCATATTGATCTGGTATCAGGTTTAAACATCAAGTATCAAAGTGGACAGTGGAAAATTAGCAATAATCACAAATCTAGTCCAAATAATACTGGAAATTGAGTGGAAATTAATAGAAGTAGTTTATTCTCTTATTCCTATGCACGTTCAAAATTAATTTCCTTGCTCGTATTTTCTCCATTCATACAACAAACAGACTTATAAGACTTATAAATAAACCAAGCCATCCTGGTTTACTGTAATTGTGCACAAATGGGAAGACATCAAATAGTCTAAATAGAAGAAAAGCCGAGATTAAAACTGTAAGAACCAAGGGAAATTCAGGAAGTCCATAAACCAGTCAGTAGTGAAAGAACTTTTCCTCCAGCCAATGAGACAGCCATTTCTAGCCAGAGCTGTAGAAAATGTCCTTTTCCCATAGGGCAGGAAGCCTGCCTTTTGCCTAATTTCCATTTAGTTTGATGACTGTAAGACTTAAAATCTACTACTTTGTTTAATTAAAATAAACTATTTTGTTTACAACAATCAAATCATTGCCTTTAAAAAGCTACCTCACCTTACAGGTAGTTTATGCTTAGGTTTTTTGGATTTGCACATTCATGAAGGAAGGGATGAAATTATATTCTATGTATTCCAGCATAAAATTTCTTGTTTGTTTTAACAACAACAACAAAAAACCCCACAAAAAAACCCAACCCACCCACAAACCAAAACCAAACAAAAGAAAGAAAAATATTTATGGGAGAGGAAAAATTAATTACATGTTAAAACTATAATTTTAACAAGCCTAACTATAAACTGCATTTCCATTTGAACACAAGGTATATTTTGATCACTTCTTTGCAGATAAAACCACCTTTCTTTGCACTTTCTTCTACTTTAATAAGCCTTGTTAATGAAGACATCTTTAAAAGTAAATCAAATGGCAGTTCTACATCATTATGCAAATCCACCTTTCTACTCATTCAGATTTTATCTCTTAAGTATCTTTACATATGTAAAAGAGACTAATGATTTTAAATCTTAAAACTGGTCTTCAGGAAAGGACAATATGGTCATTCCAATGCGGTCAAGTAACAAAAGGAAGATACAACTAAAGCTTTAACCTTTTTTCTGTTCTTAAGTCTGGAGTCACATGGGCCCTTGCTAGCTCTAGATTTCTAGAGGCTGATAGTCTAATTGCTTCCCCAATAAAGAAGCTCAAAGATAGTCTGAAGGCATTCAAAACCTTCTCATCCCTCCTCACCTCTCAGTACCAAACATAACCTGAGCACTGCATTATATTTTATTCCTTTTGTCTGTGTTCATTTGGTGTCTTTTTGTGAACAACTGCCGTGCAGGGAATGTTACGTCAGCAAGACACTTGGCTCAGTCCAGTAGGAATATTGCAGCAAAAGCTATTTACAGTTGTATCTTCTTACTGGCACAGGCTCTTCTTTTATTAGTTTTTTTTAGTTTGATCTTTTTTGATGAGCTTTCAAAACTAATGATTTGTTAGCTTTTTCATGGGCTATTTCATATATATGAAATAGAGTTTTTAAAAATGAACATTTTGGTTTTGGTTTTGATAGGAAAAACCCCCAGACTAAATCCCAAAACACTATATAATGTCCTTTAACAAGTGAACAAGATTTCTAATGTGCATTAAAATACTGATGTTTGTTTAAAGAATTTCAGTCTAAATGATCTAACTTCATGTAACCCATATTGGGTAAAAGGTTAATTGCCAGAATAATCTTTTTTTTTAGGATGGCACAAAACCGAAAAGGTGTCAACATTTTTAAAAGTCAGATTCAATTAAATGGAAATAAGAAAACATTCTATTTTAAAATATTAGTGTTTTACTACCATATAAGTATGTCCACTTATTTCTTATGAATATTTCCATTATTGCCTGACATGGATATAAATCCTTTTAGTGTATTTTGGAAAAAAAAATAAATCATTGAAACTATTCCTATAAAAGGCTTATTATTATCAAAGAAAAGAGAATGTCATCATGCTTTGTCATAAATTATCAGCCCAGAAGATTTATTCATCTGTAACTTTCCTATAACAAGTCTGACCATGATTGTAATTTACTTCTGTATTTGGCACACAAATTTTATTCATTTAACAGGATTATTCATTAATCAAGTATTTATCAGTCAGGATCTTACGGAGCTCTGAGAGACTGGTGTAGAGTTCATTTGTTCAGTTTTAACAGTATTATTTTTATATCAGGTATTTATTTAAGTGGGCTTCATTATACTGGGGAAACAAACATTACTTATAAGGCTGATACTCGTTTCTAAATATATTAACTTCTACCAAATACCTGATATGAGAGTAATCCAGTTTAAAAAACCCCAACTTAACCATGAAGCATCTCCCTGGTCTTGATTTTACAGTGCAATCCATCAGAATTAATATTTTATAAAGGAATAATCCTGAACAAACTAAAGTCCCCAAATAAACAGTGACCTATAATAAAAAAGAAAAACTTTTCATTACACAGAGAAACTCAACAAGTAAAGACAAAAATTATCAATTATTTGGTAGGCTGGTATAGGTATGAATTAGGATATTTTATTAATCTATATTTTTATTAAAATTTAGCCTTTTTTTTAAAAAAACCACAACTTTTTTGCTTCCTTTGTTTCATTAGTAGTTCTTCGCTAGCAGCTTATACAAGTTTGTAGAATGAAAGTTAATTTGCAAATTACATACACAACTGAAACTGTAACAGTCCCCGTTATCTTTACAGTGGTACATGAAAACTAGAGGGCAAACTTCTAACACAAATTATGGAAAAATAAATTATGGTAATTCTAAATTTTAGGCTTATTCTTACCAGATAGTTAAGCCAACTAGGCAGGTACTCAAGACGTTTTACAGCTCTGAGAAGAAGCAGACCTACCAACAGGAGGAGACATCTTATTTTACTTTGATTTTCATTGTCCACTACTGTTTGGAAGGGAAGTAGGAAACCTTGATGATTTACTTGTGAGCTTGAATATATATGTCTGATAAAGCTTCCACTGACTTTTAGAGCATAATTTTTCACATTCAACTCCTCCACAAAACCAGTTTTGTTTCAAACATGTAATTGGAAAAGATTTCTCAAGAACTGATGTAATACAGAACATGAACCAGCAATTCTATGTGCCCTTGCAGCAAAGGTGGTTAATGGTATCCTGGGCTGCATTAGGAGTGTTGTCAGCAGGGGGAGGGAGGTGATCCTCCTCCTCTACTCAGCACTGGTGAGGATACACCTGGAGTACTGTGTCTACCTGGAGTACTGTTCTGAGCTCCCCAGTATGAGACATGAACATACTGGAGAGAGAGAGTCCAGCAAAAGGCCACTAAGATCACTATGGGACTGAAGCAACTCTCCTATGAGGACGGCTGAGAGTGGTGGGACAGTTTATCCTGGAGAAGAAAAGAGTCAGGGGAGGAAACTCATCAATGTATACAAATATCTGGTGGGAGAGTGCAAAGAAAATAGAACCAGGCTCTTTACAGTGGTGCCGAGTAACAGGACAAGAGGCAGTGGGTGCAAACAGAAACACAGGAGGTTCCTCCTGAACATCAGGAAACACTCTTTTACTGTGAGGGAGGCCAAGCACTGGAACAAGATGCCAGGGAGTTTGTGGAGTCATCATCCTTGGAGATGTTCAAAAGCCACCTGGACATGGTCCTGGGCTTCTGGCTGATGGGTCTAGCTCAAAGACTATTAGTAAATGGGGTTACATCAGTTGATGGGCCAGTGCTCTTTAATGTTTCCATAAACAATCTGGACACAGGAATCAAATGCACATTAACTAAGTTTGGCAATGATATTAAATTAGGAGGAGCTGTGGACTCCCTCAAGGGTAGAGAGGCCTTACAGAGAGATCTGGATAGACCAGAGAGCTGGGCAGTCATCAACCACATGAAATCTAAAAAGAGCAAGTGCCAGATTCTCCACCTGGTATGGGCTCATCCTGGTTATACATACAAACTGGGGGACAAGAGGCTGGAGAGCAGTCCCATGGAAAGAGAGCTGGGGGTTTGGGTTGATGGCAAGTTGAATATGAGTCAATAGTGTGCCCTGGCATCCAAAAGGGGCATCTGTATCCTGGGGTGCCTCAACCACAGTATAGCTAGCCAATCAAGGGAGGTGATTGTCCCACTCTACACTTCATTGGTGCGGCCTCACCTCAAGTACTGTGTATGGATTTGGGTGCCTCAGTGTAAGAAGGACATCAAATTACTGGAGTGTGTCCAGAGGGCGGCAATCAAGATGATTAAAGGTCTCAACGGCCTGACATATGAAGAGTGGCTGAGGTCACTTGGTTTGTTCAGCTTAGAGAAGGCTGAGAGGTGACCTCATTGCAGTCTACAACTTCCTCAAGAGAGGCCGTGGAGGGGAAGGTGCTGATCTTCTCTCTCTGGTGTCCAGTGGTAGGACATGAGGAAATGGAATGAAGCTGCATCAGGGGAAATTCAGGTTGGACATTAGGAAAAGATTCTTCACTGAGAGGCTGGTCAGTCACAGGAATAGGCTGCCCAGGGAACTGGTCATGGCACCAAGCCTGTCAGAGTTCAAGGAGTGTCTGGAAAACGCTCTTAGTCATATGGTTTAGTTTTAGGTATTCCTGCAAGGAGCAGGGAGTTGGACTCATTGATCCTTATGGGTCTCTTCCATTCTATGATGAGCAGGGAGGTTGGATCAGATGACCTCCAGAGGTCCCTTCCAACCTCAACCATTCTGTGACTCTGTGATTCTACCACAATGCCCAATTAATCTAATCCATACTTCTTAAGTATGCAATTGTGTAACAAGGGAAGTATTTTAACCTAATCCACATATTTACTTCCCCCCGAGAAGTACCATACCTTCTCCAACACAAAAAAATATTATGTGGGACTTTTGTATCCTGCTTTGTAGGTAACTCATGTTTCCTTTAATTTTTTAAGGTTTTTAATATACATACATATATACAAATTCATAGAGTGAGAGAGTCATCTTGTCGAGCAAAGCCTAACTTTACTGCCTTCATATACCTTTCTGCTGGATGCAGGTATCTACAGCTAATTACAGGCAACACATGATATTTAAAGACAGAGACAGTGTAAATGTCCCAACTCTTCCAACAAGCTCAGCAGAAAAGAGAGTACTTTATCTGCATTGGTCTTTGGAAAAGGCTCAGCTCTACGTGTAGAATAAAGAAAAAGGCAAAATTAAGGTTGGCTGTGATGACAGAATGAAGAAGACAAGAAGATATATGAGGCAAAAACTTGGAATACTGGAACACAAATATACTTTTAGTGAAATCTATAAGGTCTCAATAGACCTTTCTACTTCACCTGCTGTACGGCCTAAGCCTAAATGAAAAACAAAGAAGCTCCACAACAAAAACTAAAACCATTGCCTAACCTATCTCTGCAGGGCAACAAGTATTTCAGAGTCTGAATATGTGAAAACTCCATGTGACTACACATGCAAACCTATTTTATTGGATGAAAATCTAATAATGGAGTTTAGCAAATATCAAGGAAGCAGGAAATAAACAATGTAAATAATGGACTTTTTCAAACTGAAAACAGAGATGAGAGAATTGATTCAAGTGGAACAGAAAAGATATATTTATTTAATCTGATTTTCTTATTGTTCGGCTCATTTTAGGTAATTTAAAATAGTTACTAAAATGCATTATTTTTAACAATTTTAAACACAATATTTTAATATTTCCAAAAACAATTCTGAGAAAGGTACATTGGATTATATGATTCATTAAACTCAATAAGAATAATCTAATAGGTTCCTCAGAAATCTAATTTTTCAATGAGATTCATATTTATCAGGGAAAAAAAAATAATTGAATGCAAAATTATGTTATACCAAGTATCTTTCTGATGTGTGAAGATGACCAAAGTCTCTCACACCCAAGAAAGTTACAAGGAATGTTCTTTAACACAGTGCTCTTTAGAAGAAATATGCATTTGTCAGAACAACTATTTTCAGTTTGGGATCGATCACATTCAATCTGTTTTAATACAGACAGCTGCCACCATTCACAAAAGTCAGTATTTTCTAGAAAATGCCATATTGCTGTATTCACGTATGTCTTTATACATATATACACACAGACGCTTGTTGGGAAACATGCAATTTTTCAGATCACCAAATAGAATCATGGCATTAAAAAAAAAAAAAACAACCCAAAAGTGTTCATGAATATGGCCAAATAAACAGAAGTTGTTGGGGACTTAGTACACAGAGACTATCACAGAAGAGTGAGAAATGGAGATTTCACATCAATTGCTTGATTGATTAAGAAGATTCCTAATCAGTAGCTTGCACTGAATTGACCCTTAGCCACCTGACAAATTTAAGATTAACGCAATCTATAAGTAAGGTATCCAGAGAACAAATCTCACTCCTAGAGCTGCCAAGTATGAAATTCACTGAAGGAATCATTACAGATGTTTTCAGCAAAATGGTTTCTGTAGATCTGCCCACAAGAAGGGGCATAATAATAGTAAATACTTATCTTTGAAGGCTGATTAATGTATTTCACAGCCACTAACATCCATCAATTGCTTCATAATTCTATATACACTAAGGTATTTTGATGTCCCATATTTTCAGAAAAGGCTTCCAAACATACAATGTAAAGCTTCTGCATTTCTTGATAAAACTGTAGGTATCATGGAAGCTCAGACATTTCAGCTCTTCAGGTATTCAAATTTCATTATTGTGTATCAAAAAATGTGATTAACACATGGAAGTTCAGTGTGGCAATCCTGTCACAGAATAAGGGACTTTTTACAGAACAGATGGTATTTTCAGCATAATGCTAGTTCCTTATTTAAATATTGTTTGGCATCTATATCCTATTGAAACTGGCATAGTACCTAGTGAGGGAGGCATGCTGCCATCTCAACATATGGGTACAAATGTTGGTTGGTAAGAGAGGGTAAACAAATCCTATGGGCTTAGTGAGGGCAGGATTCCTAAAAGAAATGTTACAATTACTCTTCTTTGATCATTCATATTATGGTGACAGCAATGAGATTTCCCCTCCCCCCCCACCCCCCCAGAAACTGAATAAACAGACTTTAATAATGGTAATGAAATTTGGAGGTTTGGATTTACATTAAAATGAAGCTTGAACTTAACTAACTGAAAAACATCACAAAAAAAAAAAAAAAGGTGATTAAAACTGCTAGAGCTGTACAAGTCTTTTTGCTCTCTTTCTCTTAAAAAGTAAGTATTAAAATTAGTCCTATTCTGATTTCAATTCTACTGTAAATTAAAAGCAAGATCAAAAGAAAGGTAGATTACTACTGACTCCCAAAATTATAATGAAATTCAGTGTAACAAAATCAGCCAAAATGAACCAACTTTAATTCTTCAAAGTATGGGTCATACCTTGCAACAGATCACTATACAGGTGCTGCTGTCCTGCATGGACTAGAATAAAATTTGAAGCACAAAATACTAAGGAACAGTTGCAGCCTATGAAGATAGTTGCTAATTCTAGCACGGTGAATTCACAGCCTGGGGAGAAAATGTACTCGTCACAAAATTCATTCTTTAATGACAGTTAATTTTTGTGTGTAAGAAGACACAGCTTCAAAGGAGACAATTTTAAGCAAAATTATGCTATAAACCATAAACTTCCAAGGGATTAAAATATTTGAGGTTATTTAAGGTTTAGTTATACATGTCACAATTCTAAAAGTTTATAAAGCCAGTGAATGTCAGCTCAGAAATATTTCCTAGTAAAAAGGCAAGAAATTAATGACGTTTAGTAATTTTAGAGTTCTCTAAAATTAATTTATTGAAATATTGCCAATATAATTTATGTAAGAAATATGGGAGAAACTGCTTATGAAATACTAAGATTATTCATAAAGCTGATGTAAGCTATCTTTTCCTGTATCAGTATTAGTTAGATGCAGGCTTCCTATCATTTTAAGCTACAAAAGCCTTGTTCACTCATTTTAATATAATTTATTACATCATAACTAATCCTTTCAGAATAACATTCTTCTTGAACAATTCACAATTCTGATGTACTGTCAGGTGCATGGAGCTGATGAAGTAATATGTTTTTTCTACCTCTAATTTCTTATACTTCTATTAGCAGTTCTATTTCATGTTATAACTGCAGGGTGGCAGTCAGGGAGGCATTCTGTATAGCTATGCATCATCTCAATCCAGAAGGAAAAATGAAAAAAAGAAAAGACAAAGACAAAGGTTCAACCCATCTTGTCATTCATCCATGAGGCAAGATGCACCTGTGAAATACAATTCCAATCATGTATTTGTAACTCAAAAAAAAAAAATCTAATCACGCAATACTCTGAACAAAAGCAAGACACATCTTGAAGTTAATGGGTAATACTGTATACAATACAGACCTTTCTAGAGGGTTAGATTTCTGGAAGTGTTTTTTAAGAAGTCAGTTATCTGTGGTTTAGCCTCCTGTCACAGCCACTCCAGTTACCAGAGAAAGCTTTAAATATGGATTTAATGTACTACCTACCCATATAACCTTCCAGGTCATTCAGTCAGCTGCATGTCAGATGTCAACTGCTGCATTGGCCAATTACAGGCACTTGAATATCATGTCTGCCACTTGCTGAAGATGTCAGAATTCTCAGAGACTTCAGAATGTCACAAATATCACAATTTCAGCATATATCTAATGTTTTCTTTCCATGAAAATTATCACACACACAGACACTCTCTCTTTACAAAGATTTCCTAAGTGGCACATGGGTTTTAGCTGCTCTGGGAATGGAAGCTACATTACATTAAATCAAGAAGGACAGTATACTTTAAGAAAGGTGCTCCAAATGAAATTGTAAAACCTTTACAGATGAAGTAAGGATGAAGGAGGAGCAGTACATTGCTAAAAATGTGCATTTAATTTCAATTTTTATAATTTTCACCACTTTGTTTGTGCTATAGGATTTTAACACTTGACCCCACTTGCCTTTTCCATGACTGCTCCATCTCATCTCTCTATTTCACATCTAAGATCAGTGAACATATTAGGCAAAATTGTTGCCTAGGTTTTCCTTCCTCTGACACTTTCCAAATCACAGTCTTCCATCTTGACAACACTGAAGTGACTCACACCAGTTTTCAACAACCTTCCTGCCAAAGCTTAAACCCGATGCTCTTTTCTCAACCTTTATAACTTGCCAGTCACACTCAATACCACACACCACAAACCCTTAAAAATCTTTTTCCCTGTCAGCTTTTGCAAGTTAGCTCTCTACCTCTCCTATTACTACCACACTTATTCTTTTATTTCATCAAGTATCCTCCTTGGTGTCCTCCCACTTTTGGAGGAATTTATCAGTAGTCCATCTCAGTCCCTGATTTTACTCCTATGTGCTTAGAACCTGGACAACAACATTCACTGACACAAACTTAATTATCATCCATATGCAGTTATACTACATACTTATTTTTCTACATGCAACCCTTTACCCAAGTAGATTTATGAATTTGTCTTTCCTGAGCAGCCAGTTTGGTAGAATAACCTCGTGTCACATACATTACAAATCTGGTTTTGGACAGTCACTCCAGTATCTTTCTACAGCTGCAATCCCATATGGCCTAGACAAAGACCCGGGTCTTACTCTCCAGGCCCATCCAATTTCCCTTTCTCAGCCATGATGGACAGCATTGCCATGCTCCTGGTCTCTTGGCATTAGCAGTGGGGTATCATCTCTGATTTAACTTCTCAGGACTCTCAGAATCAAGGAGCACCTAACTTCTACAGATTAAGTCTTTAAAACTTCTCCTTCAAGTGAGCTCTTCCCTCCTCTTTAACACAGTCTGAATTCCTTTCATATAGTGTAAGGTTTCACCATGTTTACCTTCCACGGAAATTGCCACAAAAATGACACTTCCTGCCAAGATTTCTTGTGAAGCTAGTTTTTTTGTTTAGCTGCACGAGTAACAAATGCCACATTATCCTAAATTAACACTGAGTCATAGTATGCTTCAATTACTTTGCAAGTGAAAAAGTTCAAACAAATAATTAGGTCAAAACACAGGAACCTCACAGTGCATGTTGTTCCTCTAGAATTACATTCATAATGGTGGGAAGGGTTCACAAAGACCCTCTTCAGGGTTTACAATTTACTTGTGATTTCTGCATATCCTCCGTGTGAATTTCATATGACTAATTTATTTTCTTATGTTTAAAAAACATGCATTCTTATGGAAATTGTGTAAACATATGAAAACAAGGCAAAACTATAGCGTAAGCTCTTAAAGTTATAGGAGCTTTAAGAGTAACTATAAAATATACTATGTTGTGAAGAATGAAATAATCAGAAAGCCTGAGTAAGGCCTATGGAGAGGTAGACAGCAGCTCACAAAAGTAGTGAGGAAAAATATAAAAAATGTAAAACCTAAAATGGCTACCGACTGCAAACAGTGGATATTATCAGGCAATATAAGAATTTCTTACTTTGCTTTCACTTGCCTCTTATTCAGACAGAATCACCCTGAAATCAATGGGAAAATATTATCATAAATGCCAAATGAATAACCCACGCTCGATAATTTTGCCTGCAATTCTGTTCATCCTCATTCTAGTATATCTCATTCTCAAATAAAACAAGTTTTCATTAAATACATAAATATTTGGAGGTTGACATGGTATCTTCCTCCCATCTACTCAAAATAAACGTGGAACTAAAAAATATCTATGACAACTAATGACACTCACAGTCCTAAGGGAAAAGCTTCTTTTCTCTGTTAACAGACAAGTAAAATCATATTACTAAACATATTCTATCAAAAATTTGGAACTATCTTGTCATAAAGAAGAGTATTAAAGAATATTATACTTGCAAAACAAAGCAATGTTTTTGAAAATTATAGAAAGGTTTGAAATCAGAGGGCAACTTTTAGGGTTCATTATTTTACCATGAAACCCTGTTGGGCAAAAGGATTTCTGTGGCTGTATGATGTTAAACTTAAAATATCACATGAAACCATGCAGTGACGTCCACTTATGGTTGTCTTTGACAGCAGTTTTTATAACTACAAACATCTTACTTTGTTATGATATGAAAAGTTAAGGAAGTCTATAATTCTAAAGATAATATGCAAAATTGAGTACATTAATGAATACTCAGATTTTGACACCAAATGAGTGATGAACTTCATACAGCTTTCCTGAACCATAAGATTCTGGTCAGTCTAGATAAGAACACAGCTCTCTAAGAATTTAATTCAAACTAATGGAAGGTGTGAAATTAAGGTATGTTACTTAAGACACATTTAAGCCCCTCTGCAGACACTCTTCCTAAGAAGCTGAATGACCTTAACTTACCAACTAAAGTAAACTACAACTAGTTCATTTCTGAATACAAGTAAGTACAATGGAATTTAGTACACTGTAACTAATGCAGTTAAAATTTACATCTTCATTTGACTGACTTGCCACACTCATATCCATAACATTCAACACTTCTTTTGAGAGAGTACTATACAGAGTTTTTTCATAGGAGAAAAAAAATTAATGTTGGGTTGCATTAGCAAGAACTCCTACTGAGAACAGGAAGTAATTTTTAATTTGTGTTTTTTGGCAGCACAGTGTAAGATTTCTGCCTCTTCTTGCAACCAGAAGCACACTTGATATGCACCACAATGCTGGCAAAGACACAAGAACATACCTATGAAGAACGTTGCACTCACATAGATGCAGCAGTTTTACATTGCTAAAGATTCTTGGTCACTTAGTGACTACTAGAATTGTCATGGAGATAATCAAGTCCCTAGTCTAAGTTTCTGGGCTACTGAAATCCTACTTTTAGCAGGAAATGTTTAAAGAAAAAGTTATGACATGACAAAAGAGAAATTACAAGCTCCAGATACCAACACATTAATATAATCCTAAAAATGTTTCCGGTGAAATAGAACTAGCAGTAAATCACAGTATTTAGCATGACTAGCAAAAAAATTCAAAATACAATCAAACAGACACTGAGTATGTACAAGGGCACGTGCAGAAATGCACTTCTTAATTGCATCGTCTTAAACCCATCTATAAGCAGAAGAACTCAAAAACTAAAAGGGAAAAAGTATAATAGACCAAAAGAAAAGCCAAGGCATAGCAACTCTAAATTTAAGAAGAAAACTAGTTTGCATGCTCCAAAATCAGACATTTTGCCCAGTATGGCAGAAGTAAACATCTTAAAATTCTGAAAGCAACACAAACCCTCATCTCAGTTAAGCATTTGTACTTAGAAATATTTCTCATGTGTAAGTACTCTTGATTCACAGCATTATAAAGTTAACTGCAATTGAGACTCCTACTGACTTCAAGAACCATTAGAACAGTTTATACATTAACAAAGAATGACTACTAAAATTTAGTTCCTCTCTTACAGCTTATGAACGTGGATCATCTACTGAATTCTATCTCTAATTTACAAAAGGGAAAGGAGGATTCCGATATTGACACAATTTTTACTCCTTTGCAACGAGTACATATAAACTATTAAATTAACACAGTTGTCTGAATAGGGAACATCTCAGCACTTTATATAAGGAGACAGCCTCTAGCTTTCCTTTTGCATAAGGTTTCAAAGAAATAACTCCAGAATTAAAGGTCTGAGCTTTAATAGTTATAGCTTAGGAGAGATACCTCTGTGCAAAATCTATAGCATTTGCATCTCCAGAAGATGAGACATGAGTGTGACATGTTATACTAACTGGCAGCAGAATTACACTGTAAATAACATTCAGTAAATTTACAGGTTCTGTAAAGAACGCTCTGGTAAATGTAGCATATTCATCTGAGAGGGGCTGTTTCCAGTAATCAGTCCTGAAAAGGAAACAGGCAGAGAGTACTTTACTCATCTAGAGAAAGTAAAGAATAAATTGCTACTGTTGACTCTGAGATACTAATAGAAGCAATTTCACACTGATAGACATTTTAAAAAAATTCTTTGTTATGATTAATGCCACAGTGACTAGCAAGTTAATTGAAGTTGTTTGAAAAAGCTTTTCCCCATCATAAGATGCCTTGGTCAGATTCATCAACACTCAAGTTTTTCTGCAATGTATTGATTTTGAAACTTCTTTTTAACCAAACTGCAATCTCCTATCCCTCTACCAGGTCCCTGATGCTGATTATTATTACTGCTAGTAGCAAATTTGCATGCAATAGTGAATGTAACATTTGGAAACATACCATGCAAGACAATATTCTACCATAGAGGAGCAGATACTCTACACAAGGCGAATGCACAAAATATATCTGGATTTGTGGGAAAGAAGCTTGTAAATGTACTTTAACATATCCCAGGACAAAGCTGCTCATAAAACAGCTTTCTTCATCTTAAATTACTGATCAAATCAGTGCACATCTTGGAGCTATATTATAAGTAAACTTCATACAACCATTCTGAAAGTCAAAGCCTCAGCCTCGCTATTACATATGAGGAAACAGCTACTTTAGAAGAGAATAAGAGTATCAGCTTTGCTCCTTAAAGCGCTGCAAAGATTGACTGGGAAGTACTACTGGAGAAGCAGTCTTCAGAAAAGGACAAGACGGCGATGCAAACTCTTACACTATGAAATACCTCAGGATACTGCAAGATGGACACAGGGAAATTCAGAGAAAAATATAGTGAATTTTTCTACCAGTCGTTCACAATATGTGTAGATAAAACTGAGAGAGAAAAGGGAAATTTTATACTGAAGCAAGCTTATTTGTACTACAAACACACAGAAGACATTTTTCCAGACCAGATCACCTAGTGACTTGAAAATGCAAGTGTTACAATGCTGCTGAGCTCAGCAAGACCTGTGGAGAATTCCTCTGGTAAAGCAATCACAGAAAACTAAGCTACCCAAAGATGGATTCTATTTACCACATCCATCTTTTCAATGTTTCTAAAAGATTAGAAGAGAAGGTCTGAGACACTTACTCCTCCTTTTCAAATGTGTGGAAAAGCCTCAACCCCAACATTCTCATAGCACTATAGTCACCTTGGCCAAGTAGAAGGGGTCTTGAGACAACAAAATTTTGAACACCACCATTTTCTTTTTTAATATTACCACACCCATCTCCCATAAAAACCCTACATTCAGACACATGGGGAGTAAGACAGAAGAGCAAAAAGTACTTTAAACATGGATCTTTTACTTGGTGAGCCTTCTAGTGTACCATATCAACTTCAGAGAAAATTAAATGAGCAAAACGTTACAACAGCCCAGGGACACTTCTCCTTAAATTTTGTGATTACATTTTAAGTGCTCTTTGTCACAGATATCATAAGCTGATTAAATCATTTCATGGCTGACCCCTACTGACTATGCTAAGCGAAAAGAGAGGGCTATTAATAACTACCCATTTCTGACAGCTGCCCAGGGGCAATGCAGCCTTTTGCAGCAATAAAATGACTCCCCAGCTCACTTACTGAATGCTAAATATTGATTCATATTATGAGTGTTGTCAAACACAGACTGCAGTTCTGAAGATCCGTACTGGCAGGTCATCAGGAATAGCATTAGCAAATGTCAGGTCGGGAATCAAAGGGCTGCTGGACTCTTTAGGGATGAGATTTATCGATTCCATAAAACGTGAAACAGATCAAGTACTTGTGATGATGGAAATGGTCATGGCAGAATGAGGCTGAGCCTAACACGATGTATAACTCAGAAGAGAAGCATCACACAAAAATGTTGACCATTGAAAATAAGTTTTAACGGTTGGGATGTCCATGACAAGGACAACCAAATCTGTAGGCACACAAAAACACTTTTTAGGGCTAAATTTTCCCTCAGCTACGAAAAAAATCTGGCATCAAGGCATGAAAAATATGACTGTGGGATGTTAGAAGAGGGTTGAAGAGACAAAAGGCAAGAAGCTCCAAGTTAAATTGAATACTGACATTTCTTCACTCTTTCTACTTTCACAGCACTTTCTCTTAAGTGAAACACTAGTACCAGGTAATGATTATATCAGTTTAAAATTTGATAGAATTACTTTTAAAAGAAAAATCTAACTAAAAGGACAAACAGTGATATATTCCACATAGCCAGGAATCTTACTAACGAAACAGCTGTATTCAGGGAATCTCAGTCACTGAACAGTCAAAGCAATTAAGATAATTCTAAAATTTAACACTATAATTTGGGTGGAGGAAGCACTATATCAAATTCTAATTAAGTAATGTGAAAATTTGTATTTTCTTAATGTTGCTTTGACTACCTTGCTCAAATGGGATATTTTTAAATGAATGAATAAATACTCAAATACATTTTCAATAATTTGAAACTACTCCACCTCAACTATACATTATTTTTTCTGTATGTTTCAATTTTTTTTGTTGTTGTAAAGTTAGAATAGACAATTTATCAATACCCAGGACACTATTAAAAAATTTCTATAAACAAAAATCTCCATTTAACTTTTACTTTTGCTATTTGAAGGATGTCTGTAAGGATGTCTGTAAAGAGAAAAGTGTTCCTAGCTACATAGGGAAGATAATATACTGTATTCCTTGCATTGTATGTTCTCTTTCAGAAAATCTGAAATCAAATTACAAATCTGAATATACCATTTGATGCTTACATAGGACACAAGAACTCAATAAAAGATAATTACAAATAATAGACTTGAAAATGAATGGCTTCAACAAACCACAATTTCATATAAAAAAGATAAACACCGATGATTTGAAATTATAAAGAAACTACTTAGGAACTTAGGATACAGCTATTAATGGATAAATACATTTGAAAGAAGGCACAGAAATATATAACAGAAACCATGCAAGACAAACAATATCCTCCTTTTGGAATTGCTTTAAAATCTAAATGGGCTGACAATGTAAAACCATTTCTAAATTAATTATTTAATTAAATCAATAAAATTTAAGGGTAGAAACAAACCTTAAATAAATCAATCAAAAACTGTTGAGCAGAGATGTAGCTTCTATGATACCTATGGCTATTTCGAGACAAGTTCTTACCTGCTGTGTCTTGCAATTCTGACTAAAATGGATGTATAAAAATTGTATAAAGAAAAAAATTAAGCAATGTCTAGAATGGGTTTCTGACAGCAAAATAATTTCAGTATTTTCATAAGACGACTCTAAAGAGAATGTCTTCTCTAAGAGATACATATCCGCTAATCAGAATGCCCTCCCAACAAGAAAGCTCTTGAGGAAGTCAATTTAGTCCAGTGACAGTAACTATTCTGGAAAATAGCCAGTGTTTAATTTCATCACTGGCTTCGACTTATCTAAGACGATACCACCACAAAACCAGCAGTGCTGTTCTCTTTCCTTTCCAACAGGCTTTTCTGCCCATACGGCCACATGCTCAGCTAGGGCAGACTGAAAGCTGTTTGGGGTGGTGTTGGGACTAATTCATTCTTCTGTACATCAAGTTCCCTGAACTTACTTGCTTTAGATTTATATCAGGGAGGGAGGGAGGAAGTGAAAGAGGGCACACATTGACAGTATGAAGAGCAGGAACAACACCCCTTTAGGGAACTCATAGAGCACTTTAGTTGTATTATGAAATAGCTCTTTCAGTGCAGCCTGAAATACAGGGTGAGTAGTAGTAGATCACTGTTACTTATGAAGGGAGGTCCTCTCCCTTCCCAACCCATCCTTCAGCTTTTCTTCTTCTCTGCTCCCAGCTGCCATTATCTTATGCTGGCTCTGGAGCTCACTGTACTCATCCCACTGCAAACCAACTCAATTCACTAAGAGAGCAAATCCAAATAAAAAACACAAACCATTTTTCTGCCATGTAATTTAATTGGCTTACAGAAGGATCCGGTCAGCTCTGAGATGGCACAGAGGAAGGACTACTGAAGAGGAGCAGGGTGTGGAAAAGCAGGAGGTGGCAAGCTTTAGATTAGATCAGTTCTCAAGGAACCACAGTCTGAGATTACTGCAGTAGCAGACATGTAGGACAGGACAGAAAACCTACTGAAGACCTGGATGTATTTGGGGTATTACTTAGCAACCTGCTCCTTATGGCTGTAAAGCTATCATTTTCCAAGTTAGCCAGTCAGTGCTATACTGACACAGTCTGAGTAAGCATAAGCAGCTGCTATTGCAATAACTCTCAGGGGCAAAGAACCTGCCTCTGTTGTGCACTGAAATAGACCAAGCATAAATATAGATGAGGCAAAAGTCCCTGGTCTGTGTTTCAGCACATCAGTCACTTAAACTCCATAGAAATATCCATGTTCCTCTCTTCAAGCTCAGAAGTCTTATCTAAAAGTCAATTTCCGAGTTGCTTACAGAAACATTCAGGAAATCTTATTTGCTTTCAGTTGAGTAAGCAAGCTTTCAGCAAGCGCTACCTTGAAGACATTATCATTTGAAAACCAGAAATCTATAGAGAGATTGCAGCCACTTAATTAATCCATCCCTTCAATTGTATATTATAATAATAACAATGTACTGGGCTTGAAGCAAACCTTACAAACCGAAGTGAAATATTCTAATGTGAAGTTGTTCACCAACATGACCAGCTGATATGTTAAAAACATGACTCTCATCCTGACAGAGCTTGAACTTTTAGAAGCCAATATCTGTGCAACTGGCAAACAAACAGAAGTATGGATATACTGATTTTATCATCAATCTCATTCAACAGAGAGAAATTTATCTTATCCCAACTTAACAAAATATTTAACAATTCATTTGAAATAGTTGCACATTTAATATTTACCTCATCGTATTTAGCCTATTTTTAATTTCAAATTTTAAATCTATAAGCTTAATAAAATATGAATGACTATTAAAAGATTTAACTGGGAAGGTATATTTAACTTAAAAGGTTTGCAAAAATGGATGTCTACTAAAATACCACATCTTTATTTAGATTTAATTTATATACTTGCAATATTAATTTAAATTTATGTTTCCCCATCAAACAATTTATTCACAAATTATTATTATTTTTTTTTAATTTTCATAAGCAGATTTTTTTAAAAAACTTCTCATAATCATAGAAGAATTCTGCACTTTCCATTTTTGGCATAAATTTTCTGGGGGGTTATTTTTATATTCTGTGAATATAAGGGAAGACATACAATCTGCTCTGGCGTATTCTTTGACACTGATTCTTGAATTTTCCAGTTTCTTGGACATTTTCAAGTTGTGTGCAACATCCCAGAGAACAAAGGTATCCAAACAATTTTTTCCTTCTAAGGGGCTCACAGAATGTTTAAGTTAAATCACACGGGATGAATTTTGAAATTAAGATATAGCTGTCAAGCTTTAATTTATACAAAACACCTACATTAACATTTTTTAAGAATTAAGCATGACCAAAGTTCAAAAAGGAAACAATTTTGTTCAATGGACTCTTATTTGTGAAATAATAAAAATAAGAAATTATGTAATACAATGATAACCCTTTAACTGCTGTATAGACTCAGGCATTTCTTTTATTCATTCTATCTAGACAGTAAGTTTGCCTACACTTTGTTGCTTTTTTTTTTTTTTTATTCAGAATCTGAAAAATAGGGTCATATATATCTACTGCTTACTCTATAGAGGCAAAATATACCATTTCTTTTCCCAGTTATAAGAACTATCTTTTAAGAATATTAAAAAAATATTGTAATATTATCTGAATTCTGATCTCTGGCAATCATGGAGCAGTACATACAAGGACACTGTAAAAAGTAGTGCAGTAACAAGTCATCATTCATGTTTAACTTGTGAAGTAACATTTAACACAGTGATTTTACGCGATCAATTTTCAAATAATGAAAAACTAGCCAATAATGAATATTTCCTCTATACTCTCTGCTGCTGTCCAGCTACTTTATATCAACAGAATAAATATTTTTATTTCAAAACACTGGCCACATTCAGATAGTTTTGTATTGGCATGAGAGATGCAAACAAGAAATAAAGAGGCTACAACTGTGTTTGCATTGTCAGACAATGTTCAAAAATACCAAGGCTAAACCCAGAATTTTAATAATTCTTTACAAAAGACAAAAATCTATTAATAAGCAAAACATGTCAACAACTTAATTAAATACTTCCTAGCCAATGTAAAGTTATGCAGTGTTAAATTTTATTTTTTATGGTATCACATTCACTACTGATATGCTACACAACAGATAATACATTCTGAATTTTTCTTTGTTTATTAACAAGCCCTTGTAATTAACTTCCTTTTAAATCATAAGTATGATACTATTTTAATTTCCCTCACATTCTCTACCCTATCATTTGGAATCACATTAAGCTGACTCTTAGCAGGCCACCTGGTGTAATTCTATGACATTGAAGTGAGCTGTTCTGGTATGCAGGAAACACTGATAGTCTTCTGTGCTGAAATCCATTTCTCTAACTGATGACAGAACTGGGGGAAATTAATTTTTGCTATTCATAAATACCTGACAGGTTTAATGTAAATGTTTTGAAAAAGACCTCAGCATATGCTGCACATACATTATATATGCAGCAGTGCACTGGAATATTGTATTTCCAACCCATTCAATTTCTAGATCACTATTGCTGAAACTGTTGAAATTTCTCAAATTACTTCCATATTGTAATTTTCTCCATATACATATAAACAACAACAGAGGTCTCCATGAAGCCTTTCAGTCACTAAAACGTTAGACATTTAGGACAATTTGTTTGATAGAAATACTACAAAGAAATATGCACGGTACCTTGCCCGATAAATTAATGAGGAATGAGTTGCTTATGCATATGTCATCAGAGACCAGAGGGAAATCTATTACAAACCAACATGACCAAGAATGCTTTCTCATGAAATACAGAGTATTTCATATTCTTAAAGTCATATCAGCAGCCTTAACATTATCGCCAACCCCCCATTTCCACCCTCTCTACAAAAAGAACAAAAATTACTCTAATCTTACCAGCAAAAGCAGATTTGCAAAGGTCTCCTCAACATACAAATTTATTTGAATGTCTGGAATCTAAACAAAGAACTGCTACACAGAACAGCTGGGAAAACTGAGACGACCTGTTCCATATATATGCAAACAACATGGACATCGGTAAAAATAAAGTATCTAGAAGGCAGGAAAGAACAAGATGCGGCATTATAGGAGAGGAACTCAGCTGCTTAACTGTTTTTATGTCAAAATCTACACTTTTTCACTCTACATCGTGAGACCTGCTGGATTCCCTTTTAAACCCTATATGGCAAAATACCATTATTTACAAATACTGAATACAAGACACTGAAATTTTCCTAAAATTAAAGGAAACAGTTGTTTGTTTTTTTTTTTAATTATATAAACTTTTATTCTAATTTTGAACAGAAAAAAAATAATTTTACAGAGCGTGAAAATTCATTACCTCTTTATCTTTGTGGGTATGTCTGTATGTCAATGCCTGTTTTGAATTTGGACGGATCTGCTACCTTGTACCAAACAAAACAGCAGCAGTACCTAAAAAATTGATACATTACTATGATCAACAAATTATTGTCACACAAAAATAAGACATATATTAATTGGCCAGCAATCTAAAAATCTAATGCAATTCTGATTTTAAGGTGAAGACTCCATAAGTTTTAAGTGTGTTTAAAAAAATAAATAAATAAATCACTCTATTTCTGTATTTTGTCTAAAATCTAAATAATGGTTGGTTATGTCCAGAACCCTGAAAGAGCAAATAGCAGTACAAGTAAAGATAAGATGAAAGATAAGAATACCTAGATTAAAATTACATGTTTTCATTGTATAGAAAGAAAAGTCCTATAAATATGATCAAGTATTACTTTACAGAACAATTTCTCAACATAATGACGAGTACATGAAATATTTTAAAATCTGCTTTAGTGGTCTATTTTATTAGACTATAGCCTAATACTCCCATGGTATTAAAGTATAATGAGAATATGAGATTCTTAATTTTCTAGTACATTACTGTTGTGAATCTTCTAACTTTTACAAGGAAAGTTATAAAATAATTCAACAAGGAAAGCTATAAAATGCTTCAGGATTTGAAGAAAATTCTGGACTATTTAACAAGTGCTCTATCTAGAGGAACAAATGCCTCTGGAGATGAAGATGCTGCTTTCCTAATTTAGGAATTAGCATTCCTATGAAAATGCTATTAAACCTGTAAATCAATTTACATTTATGTTAAGTGAGTACAACTGAAGGAACTTAAGTACAATTTCAGACCAAGAGTTCCTGAGAAAATAGTATAGCTTTCCTTTAGTGCAATTTATAGCCATGTTTTCAGTAAGAGATAAAATAATGCCATTTCACCTCACTCCACAGCAGTTTTGTGATACTTGCAATTGGTTGTCAGTCAAAGAGTGTCTAAAGACAGGACAGTTTCTGGTGATAATCTGTGTAAGTAGCTTAATAAAGGTTTGTGTCACACAGAGTGTGTTTTGAATCACCCAAAGCCAAATGCTATTTTATAACACATTTTGTACAACTTTTTAATTACTTAAACATAGGTACATGTATTTTTAATAATATTTTTTCTCTGCTGCACTTGAAAAAACATGAAAAAAGATTTAAACTCTAAATATTCAAATATTTAGAATTATCATAGAGAAACTGATTTTCTTGTATCGTATTTGTACCATATAGCTTGGCTTTAAAGCAATTAAATCAGGTCAAGGAGAATCAGCCCACACTTATTCTTCAACAGACAGCACTACAATGAGGGCTAACAACGGCTGAAAAAAAGTCAGCAACTTGCTCTTATCATCAAAAAATAACAAGTTGTTGGCCAGGCAAAAGGAGCCACAACCTGGCTTCTCTTGAAGGGATTTGTCCTAAGCTATTTGTGCAAAATTGCCCTATTGCCTATTGTGGTGTCTTAGGAGGTCCAATCCCTCTCAGAAAAGTAGGACTTTTTACACCTGCACACTAACTGGGTCGAGTCAGAGCTGGCAGAAGGAACGTGCCTTGCAGCTCCAGGAGAAGTTTGATATTCTCAGGTGTTACAAAAAAAATCTCTCTCCTAGGCAGAAAAAGAGGACCTGTTCAAAGGAAAGCTAGAATATTCCAGCAATTCATATTCTCAGGAATATTTATACCTGCAGTAAACTCTAACAGTCCCCACTGGCTGCTGCAGGGCAATGGTGCACAAATGCCATTCTTCTGCAAAGGTTGCGCTAGAACACAGTGTGCTAGTGGGGAACCATAAGTCAAATTGGCACACACGTTTCTGATTTTCACTGAGGAAAGGTCATCTTCACCATGGGAACATATTTTCAAAACCATGTAAATAATACAGTGAACTTTTTTACTGTATGATTTCATATTATTTTAATAAGTATTTTGAAATTTTATTAATTACTTATGAAGAAGAAAATTACCAAAGAAGTGCACAACTGTCATCAAGGTAGGTAAGCATTATCAGATCTACTCTCAAGGACAGTTAATGGGACTATACCAATGATTGTAAAAATAGGAAAAGCTACCTTTCAGGAAAAAGATTTCTTTTTAAGTTAGTTTTTTTTTTTTTTTTTTTTAATCTGCATACAAACATTATATCTGAACTAGTGCTATTGGCCAATAAATCAATTTACCTCACTCAACCTGCAGACAGATGCCAGAAGTGTCTACTCAAAACTGATTTGAGCCCATTCTCATATGGCTGAGAGACTGGAGTACAGTGAGTTGTGCCTCTCTGTACTTCACTACTATCCCCAATTCTCTTTGGAAACTCCCTTCCCTTAAGAGACTGAGCATAGTCTATTTGGGCTTTCAAAAGCCATTCAGCATGGACCCTTATCAAACAAGCTAACTTATAATCAGAAAAGAGGAAATACCCTCGTGTACACTGTGGCTGGTGAAAGTAAGAAAGAGAGAATATGAATTCGTAATAACTTTTATCAATGGAAAGTTACTATTGGCATCCAAGACAAAACTGAGTAAGGGCTAGGCAGTTCAATATCCTCATGACACGAAACTTAAATATAGCAATGAACCACATACTATGAAATACCTTAGAGACTCTCCCAAAAGTGGCTTCATGCTGCATCCCCAGAGTGGTATCCCACACAGTTCTCAGATACCTCTCTAGTATTAATCAAAATATCTGCATAGTCAGACAAATGCTCTCCACCTAACTCAAGTGTTCTCCATGCTATTTATTTTTTAAGCCAACTCTCTCCATCTATGTGAATTGTATCTTCAACTCTTGACAACTGCAAAGACCTGATGATTGTCCATCACAGGATTTCAAGCTGATCTTCTGGGAAGCTCAGTTTCCTGGCCCTGCCTTTAACCTCTGTGCCTCATAGTCATCACTCAGACATTTCAGATAACTGTTTTGACTGCTTCTTTTGCCAAGTACGACCAGATTTTCTTAACCACAGAAGCTTTGCTGTAGACCCTCCAGGAGAAGTACCTGCCTACTGGTATGCCACATGCTTAAACCACCAACCATTGGCTCACCTGAGTCTCCCCCTTCCTCTGTGCACTTCAGTTTTGAGGTCTCAAAAATTTCAAGGATGATCTGACAACTCACAGTGGACCAACTGCCTAACATTTTGTCTGCACATAAACACCCTCAATATTTGTGATTCATCCAAATGATTCTGAAGAAAGGACTAAATAAATACAAACCAGAGTTGGGCTCCCTACCCTAGTATGGCTATGGAAAGACTGTATTTAACTGCTATGGATGGTCACTGAACATAGTATAAACAGATGGAATGCCCTCCTACCACCAAGCCTCAACATTGCAGGCTCTTTGAATATTTTCTACATTTAGCCAAAACCATATAATTTCTACTCAGTCAACTAAAATTTAGTATATTGGAAATTTTGTGGAACAAAAATAGTATAAATTACATAAAAGCCTACACAGTAACTCTTACTTTTGTCTGAGGTTTGGCAGCACCTTTCCAATACAAATAATAATACACTCAGTGCCTTTTTATTCCCATCTGTTACAAAGAATTGTTATGTAACTTGAAAAACCTGCTCACAAAACTGCAGAAAAATGTTTCTCCCTTACCATTGCCCATTAATAGGGGGGGGGGGGGAAGGGGTAGGGGGGAAGTCAACCAGTGAAAAAACACAGAAAATCTGGAAAAAAGGAAAAATATAATTATTCTGAAAATGGACTCTTAACCTGTGTATTTTTTAAAAAAAACCTTGCTAGGAAAGCACAAACCTTTTGCCTGGAAAGAACATGGTATTGGTCTTTTCTCTCTTACACGTACATGTGCACTGACACAGAGAAATAGGTGAAAATATCTCTAGATGTAGCTAATATAGGTGTAGAAGTTTATTTAAATGCAACTATTATCTACATCTCCATAATCACAAAAATTGAAAAGCAAGAGCTTCTTAAATTCACACAATGTATGAAAATTCATGGATTAACATTTCTATAATGTTTTAGTGATGTATCTGGTTTAAAACACTAGAGCTATAATATCTCACTCTTACAATACTGCGATCCCAAAGAAAGTTTCATGGTAAGATAACAGCATTGTACGTATAATAAAATAGATAACATCCCATCATATTTACTTGCATTACTGAATATCTCTTAAATGACTGATTACTTTATAATAAGAGTACACCTGTGTCTCAGTGGCTGTGTATGTTTACCCTCACAAAACAGATTTTTTTTGAGAACTGTGTTGTGTGTTGGTGCCTTGAACAAAACAAGCAGAGGGGGTGTTCTGCATTGCTGTAGAACAGGGGAGGATCAATTTATTTAAGCAGCTGTATTACCTTTCCACAAATGAGAAACTGCACTCTCTTTTTGAGAAGAAAAGTGGTTCTAAGAGGTTTTACTAAAAACCTGCAAAATATCACTTCTAAAAGTGTTTTACATAAAAGGCATATTGAAAACATGATGGTAGAGAGACCAAATAATTGGTCTCATTAACACCAAAGTACAAACTATACAGGAATAATAAATTCTATTGGATAAACTGTAAAAGGAAAACAAAAACTTTTTAACATGTCAGAAGCTTTGCCAAGAGACTGCAACACCAATAGACAACCAGTATAGAAAACCATTAGTAAAGGGAAAAAAGATCATATGGAAAAACTATATGAAATAGCTGCAGAACACATGGGCAACACCAACAGTAATAAATCCCAAGGATCAAATAGTATTCACTCAGGAGTGCTAAAGGAATTCAATGAAACAGCAGAACTGTGGTGTGCAACCCTTCACTTAAATCTCTCTCTATATGTGATGACTGGCAATGTGGACATGTGCCTAAATATGACATTAGGAAAGAACCAGCACTCTTCTACCAAGAGAAGTCCTGCCTGACAAACCTCTAGTACAGATTATAATAAGCCTGGGAATAAGAGAGATTAATTTGATATAGTCTAGTTGCATTTCCAAAAGATGTTTGATAATATTTCTGAAATAAGAGCTACAGTTCTCATGTAGATTAAAAGACCAAAAGTATTATTAGATACAAAATACAAAACGAAGTAAAACATCAGTTTCCAGAGCGATGGGAAGTCGCCATTATCATACTTCAAGAATTTGCCCTAGGATGCTGGAAAAGTTATTGAAAATGCAGATGAGGCTAGGTTACTCTTGGTAATAAATACAACATCCAACTGAAAAATAGCAGAATCACTAGAGGGGATTGATGAAACCGAGCCATTAACGGACATTAAAATGAAAGTAAAAAATACAATGCAGACAAATGTAAAGCAACCCACAAAGCAAGAGAACAGACCTAAATTCACAAACAAACAATTGGCGCAGAGCTGGCCATTGCAAGATCATGAGGTTAAAATGTGAAAGACTCAGTACAACATTAAGAGGCTGGCAAAAAAGCAAACAGAAAAGAAAGAATTATTAGGAAAGGAAAACAGAAAATAGAGTATCATTATGTCACTGTATAAACCCATAATGAGCTCACATCTTGAGCTACATGCAGTTCTGAGCAACCCTTTCAAACAAGCATATAGTAGAATCAGAAAAACATAAAAAGGGAACAAGAATGACCAAAGGTCTCGATATGAGAAGCAAATAAGTAGACAAAGACAGTTATTGTGATGTCCACACTGTTATATTCTAGGGTACTAGAACAGTGTTGCTACAACTAACTTAGTGTTACTGTGTTGCTGTAAATATCTTACACTGTTAGAAACACTCTAGTTAGACGAATGAGTTTAGAGTATCACAATAGCATGCTCTATTAGACAGGAAGATGAGAAAGAAATTGTAGACTCATGAAAAATACATTACATTTTTATATCATAAATAGAAAATCCAAACTAGGTCCTAGCACTTACTATTTTTCTTTAAGGAAATTTAGATATTTGTGATGCGGATGATAGATAATTTATCAATTACCAAAATATGATTAATCAAAAAATTATTTATTTTCTCCTTGCAGTACCACGAAGACATTTCAAAAATTAAGCAGTGCCTACACCAGGTGTTTTACACACACACAACAAAAAGTCAGGTCACCCAAGGAGCTAAATTCACAGTATGCTACTTTTAAAGAAGCTGAAAGAGCCAACCTATATCAATAGACACATTACAGACTTTAAAGGTATTAACAGAAAACATGAGAACTTACTTCTGTATAAAAATGAAAGACTTAATATTTAATCTCTTTTACCAGATTTGGTCTATCCAACTTTTTTAGGAGAGGAGAGGGAGAGGAGAGGGAGAGG
>NW_010304504.1:411-773 GCF_000700745.2 Antrostomus carolinensis | reverse complement strand
CCTCATTGGCTCCTTGGAACCCCATGGGGAAGCTTTAAGTTGTAGTACCATTGCTGTCCTTCCCTTGGCCTTGCACACGCCACATCCCACGGTCCCAGGAAGAGTCCTGAGCCCTGTGTGTGGGACAGGATCCCCCTTCCCATTGTCCTGAGGTCAGGGCTTGGCCTTTCTGCTCCATAAAGCAAACCCAGGGTTTTCTCAGCACCAGAGCCACCTGCACAGTGCCTTGGCCTACCTGTAACCACAGCCTCCACTCATCTGCTCTAACGAGTTCCAATGAGCACTGTGAAGAAGTGAAAGAAGAATGCTCCAGGTGACATTGATGCAGAGTGTCTCCTAAGGAGGTGTGGACATGTAGGGAA
>NW_010304504.1:0-334 GCF_000700745.2 Antrostomus carolinensis | reverse complement strand
CTTCTCTTTACATCAGACTTCTCCACTGCAGTCCACACCTGATTGTGACAGCTTCTTTGCAGGAATTCCTACCTGTGGAATGTAAATAGGCACAGAGAGCGACTTTAATTATTGGGGAAAACAAAACAAAAAAAAAGTAGAAAAATAAAGCACAATAGAAATTAATCAACAACAAAATCCACTTCTCAGCTGTATGGTTACTTCAGGTAACTTCTAATGAGGTCCATGGCCACAACAGAGGAGTTGCCAATGGGGAGTACGAGAGATACTAGTGACAACAACTAAGCTTTACCTCCCTGGTCTTCAAAGCAGGGTGATAGGTGAGAGGGATCTG
>NW_010304503.1:201840-209166 GCF_000700745.2 Antrostomus carolinensis | reverse complement strand
TTGGCCCTCCCCCACCGTCAAAGGCATGATTGTTGAGTAAATGGAAAAAAACATTTTACAACATTAAAGGAAGACTGTTTAGAAAAGGAAGGCCCTGCTGAGGTGTAGAGGAAGCCTGTTTATTAACACTGGACACCTCTTATCTCAGGCAGCTCCAGATGGATGTCCCCTTGGTAATTCCCACTCTGTGCCAAGTGGGGTTAAGCAGGGTAACCACCTTGACGTGGGCTGGTGATCTCCAGGGGATCATCGGCTCCTTCAGAGAGAAATTTTAGCAGAAACTTGGGGTGGGGGGAGGGAGAACCACCAGGCTTCAGCATAAAAAGCTTGCACGTGGCCAGATTTACCTTTGTGGCTGTAAATTGCTTGCTGCCTGGGACAGAGCCAGGTTTTGATTGAGAGATAAAGTAGTTCAAATCTGTCAATAATTAACTGTCACTCAATTAAGGCTTTCTTAACAAATTAGCACTTGGTAGCACCTAGGGTGCAGGTTTTTCATGGGAAAAGGCTGATAGAGTGACATTGGCCATTAAGTTTGCCCACTGAGTATCAGCTAATGTCCTGCTCAGTTTAAACACCACTGTGTAAATTTGGTGAATTGGTTCCCAAACCCCATTTCTGCCAGATAGCTTTTAAAATTAACCATTTGTGCCTTCCCAACCTAAACAACGCAGGTCAGGGTTTACTGAATAAGAGAGCTATCCCCAATTGATTAGGGTTTCCCGGCTGTCCAGCAGCCTTGAGGGTGCACCCTGACATAAATGAGACTGTAGATTTGGATTTACAGAACCCTGCAGGAGCATGGGAACAGATGGAGCAGAGTTTCATCGTCTGCCTCCTGTGCAAGCTGCTGTGATGCGTTGCTGTCTCACAAAGGGCCTCGCTCTTCCCCAGCCTGCCCCTTCCTCTGGGTTGGTGGGAAGGTTAAAAGGGAAAACGTTTCCATGTGCTTTATCCCATGAGGAAATTCTCACCCAAGTTGTTGCCACCAGGCTGTGACCTCTTGTCACTTTCAGTCTTACATGGCACTGGCTTCACCAGGATTGTCACGTCACATGCGTTTCCAGCAACGTTGCAAAGCTCTGTGTTGATGCTTCTCTCCCAAATTCCTGGAAGAATCCTGTAGCAACAGAGGTAGCGTTGGTGTTTCTCTGGTAGCAGACATTTTGCCAGTTCTCTTTCATCCCTCTCCGAACTCGCAATGCTGTGGGTGTGTCATCCCACTTTTCCTCATAATTCTCCATTCAAAAATTGTAAGTGAATGTCAGATGTCAGCCAGATCCAGCAGAGCCATCCCAGTTTACATCAGCTGGTGATCTGGTCCCGCGTTTGTGCACACTGCTGGATCGACGCTGCCGGGACGGGAATTCCCTTGGTACATTAATTCGCAGCAAACCACAGACTCTGGAAGCCCCGACCTTGTGATCATCTGTCATATCAACCCTGCTGAGGAGGAATCCATCTCTTGCGAGTCAGAAAGCCCTTTGCTTTCTCTTGGCATTGAATTCTCCTGGTGTCACATGCAGTTGCACCTCCAGGAGGTGTAATCACCGAATCTGTTTAGAAGTCAAATGCCAAACTCTGGCATATGCAGGTTCTGATTCACACTGTATCACATGAAATGCTGCGAGATGGAAGCTGATTTTAGCTTCAACTCTGATCCGTTCCTCTGATACAGGTTTATGCTCAGTATGGGTTTGGTTAAAGCAGTCACTGCTTACCTGGCTGAATAGTTTTCTGTCTCTTTGGACCAAAGCATGCCTTACCTGCAGCGTGGGCCAAAGCGGTGCTGGACAAGAGTTTAAAAAGAAAGTTTGGGAAGCTCTCCAGGTTGTTCTTTTTGGGGATGCACACTATTGTCTTGTACAAAAACTAATCCCGACGCAGCTTTCTTTCTATTAATCATATCAGAAGAGCTGCCAGAGAGAGACAGCTCTTAGCCAGCACCACCCTACCGTGGTTCAGAGATCTGAACTGTTTCAGCAACCTCCATGTGGAGGGGTTAAAAGCACATTAAAAAATACTTTGTGTTGCCTTGTCCTAGTACTTGCATTCAAAGTCTTAAGTTTAGAATCATAAAGTAGGAGAAAAGGAAGCGCATTTGATAGTTTAAAACCGCACCCTAGCCTGCTGAATAATCAAAGCTGGTATTGAACAGGAAATGTAGTTTAATTTTATAGGTTTATGTTCTTTTGGTTGGTTGGTGTTTTTAAGAAAGAGGAAGATCTTTCTGTAGAGGGATTGTAACCTGGGGAAAACAATTTGGATTTTTTTTTTTTGTGCACTGAATTAATTTATTATATTATATAGCAACAGTTTTAAGACCCCATCTTTTTTAATAAGAAGTCATTCCCATTATGTGAAGGAGAGATATGATCTGTCACCTCAAAGGACTCAGTCCTGTGAGGCATTGAGGGACAATTTCTTCAGGGGCAGAGAAGCATCTAATAGCATTTCAAACAGTCTCAAGTGCTATACTGTTAATGCTAATAGGACACAGGTGCCTAGATGTTTTGTAAGGTCCTGAAGAAGTCAATGGATTTAGAAGCCTAAAGCAGAGCTTAGGCTGACTTTAGGTGTCTGTAGACAAAACTGCCATCGTGGAACATCCAGCTCAGGAGACACAGTCCCTAGGTGCCACAGTGCTGTTTCTGTGCTTGCCAGAGCCATCCCTCAGGGAGCAGCCACGTACAGGGGTATCTAGGGTTTGTTCAGGAGCCAGCACACAAGCTTTGCCGGTGACTACGGGCTCCAGCAAAACCATGTCCAGCACTGCTTTCTTTACAAGATGTCCTCATGGTGGTGTCAGTTCCCATCTTTCATAGGATAGCCTACAAGTGAGGGTGTCTCTCCTAGTGGTGGGAAATTTGCGTTTAACACTTTCCTCATCCCAAAGACATGCAAAGTCATGGCTTTCTCCTCTCTAAAAAGTGCCCTGACCACCAGGCTGTGGGATGGGATCATCCTTACCCCTCCTTTGGGGGTTTTGTCTCTTTGCAGAAAGGAACCAAACTATCACAGGGTCAAAAGGAGAAGAAATGAGTGAGCTTGACATCATGAAAGGTACTTAAAACCTGAACTGAGAGGGGGCAGTGCTCTGCTTCCAGGATTATATACTTTACCCATATATAATGTCTCTGTAATGCAAAATACATCGCTGGCCAGGGGGAGAGCCCAGGAGTCCTGTAGCCCAGGCGATGGCACATACCACTGGGACATGCTCTGCACACTGACCCTCTATCTGTCCTCAGCAATCTGTGAGCCTTTCCGTAATGCTGTGCAGCTTCTCTGGCATGGATGGAGGGTGTCGCAGCAATGAACATGAAAACACTAATGTCTCTTACGGATCTTAGCCTTGAGTAGCTGAATCATTAGGTACCTACATAATGTAAGAAGTTCCTCCTGGGGTGCCCTAAGCTCCCACTGAAGTTACTGGGCTTACACTCAGCAGCATCAGGGCCAAAACAATATAGGTGCCTTTCTCTGTAAAGGAAATATGTCCCTGACATAAAGGTCAAAAGGCATTTATAACAACATTAGTAATTTCAGAGCATAGTGCTATTGAATTCTAGGAATGATTAGACCTGTTTGGCAATACTGTTTAGTTGCTTTTACAACAGAAATATGCTGTTTACCTCCTGAGAGATTCATAAGGAAAAAAATCCAATCTATATCAATGAGTAAGATATTTTCCTTACCAGAGATATTGATTTAAATATTGACATCGCTGCTGGAAGGTTATTTCACTCCATGCTGCAGATACTCATTGTCAAGTGACATGTGTTTTATGCACTAATAAAAATGTGATTTCTGGCCCAGTAATCTTATCTGGATGATTCTGATGTTTTGCATTTGGCTTGGTCTGAACCAGTTGTCCTCTCTAAAATTGAGTACTTATTTTCTTCTGAGTGTCAACGCACTTTGCTCCATGTGAATTACTTGCTACTAAGATCAAAACAAACAAATGTTGAAAAACCCCCCCACACAGCCCCTTTGTCCTATTAGTTCATTTTCCTTTCAGTCTTTCAGCAATGGGTTTAGGCTCTGCAAGACAGAAGTTCTTTATTTAGCAACAGAAAAGGTGCCGCCGCAGAACCTGTTACAGCTTGTCAGAAAACCAGCCCGAGTGTGTTCTGGGACAAGGACTGTCTTTTTATTGCTGGGTTATACAACAGCTCTCACGCTGGCTTGCTGACCCTGATCAGGCCTGGCGATAGCAATAACGACAACCATAGCTTATGCCACCGAGCAGCAACCCAATGCTCCAGAGGGCTGTGATAGCTCCCGTCACAGGCCAGACATGCCAGTTCCCCCTTGTGCAAAGTACCAGCCCAGGAGGGGAAAAAAAAATAAAAGAGTACAAATCCCAGCCCCCCTTAGCCCCAACTTATAGATGTGACCATTTATTTCATTGGAGTGTTGTATCCATGACGCGGGAGATATTGCTCAGCAGTTTCACTGATGATAAAATTCCCGTTACTGAACAGACAGTCCTCCCTGCGGACACAAGGACTCACATGTGTGTGCAGAATTGCACACTCCAAAAGAAACCGCTCTGGAGGGCAGCTGGGCATGCTGCTGCCATGCAGCTCAGTGGCACCAAGGTCCTGTGAGGCTGGATGCATGAGGTGGCAGATAACGGCCTGAATGCTTGTGGTGCCTCCCGCTTTCTCTTATGTACCATCAGGACAAGATGAAAATGTGAGGCAATGGTAGCACTCACACATCAGCTCTTTGTGCTCTTTGAGGGTCACCCCAGCTCCCTGCAAGTGGGATAACATGAAAATAGAGTCATTTGTAGAGGGGAATTGCATGCAAAAGATTGTTTCTGGTCTGAAATTCCTGAGGTCAGCTGTGCCTGTAGCTTCTAGGCACGAGCACTGTCCCATTCGCAGCAGAGGACTGCTGGTGTTTGAATGCAGGGAGACAGGCTTTGCCTGGGAAAAGTCTCCTTGTAAGTCTTCCCCTTGGAAACATAGAATTTCAGACCATACCTATGGGTCCAAGACCTTTGTTCAACTCTTGACCCATCAGGACAGAAAGAGGGGCAGAGGCGTATGCTCCTGAAGTTTATCCACAGCCAAGAAAGGATGAGACTGGCAGAAAGGCAAAATCTCAGACGCTGTTAGTAGAGCACTTCTCAGCCTAGCCTCTGCTAACGGGGTTCTGTGGTGCTGTGACTAAAAGCTGTTTATTTTGGAAGAATCAGGGGGGCAAAGAGGGCTTTGGGTCACTTGCAGATTTTTTTTTCCTGGAGTGAATTTACAGCAAGCATGACAATTTGAACTCGGTGTAAATTCACCTTATATTTTACTAGAGGTTACTTAGCTTAGTTACATCCCTTTCTGTCTGCTTGCACACAAGGAATCTGCCTTTTTCTTTGACCACAATGTTTTAACTGAAATTTGAGGGTAAACAAACATTCTAAGTCTTTATTAACCCCAGCAGTGTAATTTCTCATTACAAGACTGTGATTCAGAGGAAACAAAACTGCTAAAACAGCTACCGAGTCCCAGCAAAAATGACAGTTTTCCTCAATCAGTTCCTTTTGTGACCTTGATCTGAACCTTAATCTGTTTTAGCAAAATTCTTTTTATTAGCCATTCATACTTAATCATACTGCTAATTTTCCTGTTTTTAAACTATCAATTTAAGGCTGCTTTTTCATGTAACTAATCAAGGCTGATGTATGTTATTTTGGCTATGATTTCTAATAATTATTCTTAAGAGTTTTTTTAAGTCTGCGTTTTCCATAGATAACTGTCAGAATTGTAAATAGGGGCAGAATGTCTTTTTTCTGTGATATTGCACATACAAGTTTGCTTTCTTATCTTTAGTGAAAATAACCATTACAAGCATTGTATAGGGAATCTGAGCCTCATCTTCTTTCCTTACATCAGCAGTTGCTTTTCATTAGTATTATTGTTGCAGACAAGCATCATTGGAGGGAAGAAAGATTTTCAGGATCAAGCTCCATTTGAGATGTTTAGAATAAAAAAAATAAACATATACTTGCAGCTGTCTCACAAAGATTGTAAACTGTTGTAGCTAGTGACTAGTGATTTTTCTTTGCCTATGATATTAAAGAACAGATTGTGTTACTATACTTATCTCTACCTTTACAAACAAATACACCAGGAAAATATGTCAAACAGAAGAAGCCACGCTTGTTGTCAAATGCTTAGCTACACTGACTACAGGTTTTTGTACTTTTTGGCAAAAGCTTCAAAACATATTGCGGCTTGGTTAAGCTCCGAATTCTTTAGAGTGTAAGGGGAGCCTTTTTGTGGCCGTAGTACGTGCTCGGCTCTCCACCGAAGGCGGCAGTTCGCTGCTGTTACTTGTCATTCGTACGGCCGCCGCACTGAGATCACAACCCCTTGTCCTGGGCTTTTTACCCACCAGAGATGCTGCTTCCCCCACTGAACTGATTAACATCACGGCAGGGCTATGATCTTAAAAGCCTGGCATTTCTGCTTAGGTTTTTGTTGAAGTTTGTGGAGCTGAACCAGCACCAGGGGCTTCGTGTGTGTGCAGTGGGGTAGTTGCAGGGGATAGGACACATCCCCCCTGGTTAGAGGTGCCGTTGGAGCAGCACTTGGGGAGAAACTTCACGAGCATTTTCCAGCCTGAACCTCTCACTTTGTGCTCAGTGGGACTTTGTCAAGTGATGCGCTAATGTTTCGTTAGGGAGTGAAGCAGATTTCTTAACTGCGGGTGAACTAAGTCTGACAAACAGGATTTTCTACCCTGAAGAGGGAGGAAAGACAGAAACTTGATACCTTCCTGTTGGTTTGGGGTTTTTTTTGTGGTGGTGAGGTTTTTTTTGGTTTGGTTTGGTTTGTTTTTTTTGTGGAAGATGCTCAGATGTCTTGGTAATGGGTTCCCGTGCCAAATGGAAGGCAGTGGCTTGGAGGAGTAGATGAACAAAGACTCTTCACAATCTTTTTCCCCTAATTAAATCATTTTTTTCTGTAAAAGTGCAATGTTTTCCTCACCAGATTGAAGGGATTGCCATGTATGATTGTTTAAATAGCTACAGGTTAATTGTGTTATATGTATCTGTAGAAAAATTAATGCTATATGCAAAAATGGATGAAATTGCTCAAACAGCCCATTAATTAACTCAGCCCTATAGTTAGCAGGGTTGGCATTAGAGGAAAGAATAATGCCTTTTCAATCCAAAACCTTCCCACCCTCCCCATCCATTTTATCTCTTCTTGTCACTTCCTATTAGCTGATCATGACATCTTATCTTTTTCCTAAAGGGTGGGCCAGAAGATTACTTTGGAGCTCATGTAAGTGACACTCCAAGGATTGGCCCGC
>NW_010304503.1:196999-201828 GCF_000700745.2 Antrostomus carolinensis | reverse complement strand
GCAGCCCCAGCCCCCAGAGCTGCGGGATGTCATCCTCGTGACATGCCTGGAAACCCCAGCTCATCCCTCAACTGTCCGGTTGCAGTAGCATCTCCGTCATGTTGCGCTTGAAGTCTGTCACTGGCATGGGTTCACGCTCCTCACCCAGGAACCCTTCTCTTTTTTTGCTGAGGACTGTATTTTTATTTTTATCACATCAATGGGGGTGATGGCTTCTTTTGCAAGATGAGACTCTGCCATAGGAGGAGATGGCTGGGGATCATACAACAGATGTACATGCATGTGCTAAGGGAGGAGTTGTGCATGAAAGTCTCCTAGACAGCATTTGAAATTTTTCTGTTTTTCAATGACTTTGAAAGATTTTGGGCTGATAGCTCTGGACACCAGCTCTGGTCTCTGAACTTTCTCTGTGGGAAGTAATTTTTGGGAGAACTCTGCCTGCCTGGAGGTGTGGGGCTGTCTTGGCAGCTTTGTCCCACGCTGGCCACCCGGTCCCTGGAGCCCAGGATGCTCCTGGTGGGGGGACACAGCCAGAGCACTCCCACCAGCTGTAGCCAGACATTATGGCTCGTGCTGGAGGGACTCGCTGCCAGCACTGTAATTGCAGGCTAGCTAGATTTTTGCTGTGGTATTGCAAATTCCCCCAGGGAAGCTCACAACTCTGACCATTTACATGGTAACATTGTCAGCATGAGTCATTTTCTTCCCTCTCTCTCCATGTCTCTGTCTCTGTTTCTCCCAAGCACAAATCAACAAACTGGTAAATAAAATTTAAATGATGCTTTAGTCCATTTTCAGCCCTCTTTTTCTGGCTGAGTGTACAGTTTGATGTACTTTTTTTTTTTTTTTTTTTGCTATAAAATGCAGCACAAAATGTATGGACCATGTGAATGTTGATACTGGAATGATGACTTTTGCATCTTCTGCTTCGTTTTATGGTTTTTTACTGGATTACCTTTAAGAGTGCTTTAACTTCAAAATTAATCAGTAAGACTAATCCTTAAGAAACAAATCTTTGTCAATATAATAAAATGAGAAACTTGCAAAGTGAGTGACAAGGTCACTGTTTAAGGAGTTTTTTCTCCTGACACTCCTTCATTAATACTCCAGCTCTGCTAAACTTATTGCCACCCTTTTCCTACAGGTCTGAATAAATGCAATGTGTATAGTCTCATTGTATTGTACTGGCTACATTATCATAATTCACATGAGGAAATACTTACAGGTTTGGTGTCCTTGGCTCTGAATTCCTCCATGAACCAACTTTCTCGTGTACTCTGAAATATTCAATGTGATGCTTTTTTTTTTTTTTTTTTTTTTTAAAAAAAAAAAAAAAAAGAGCATCTGCTGAAAGAAAGTTAGGAAAATTGCTGCAAAGTTGTGGGGTGCCTCAATTAAGGTTGCTTCTGCAAGAAAAATGTGGCAGATCTGTGCATGCATCCTGATCATCCTGAGCAACATCATGCAGGAGATCTCTGCTGAACCCCACACTGTCTGAAGTGGGAAGGGGTTTGATTTCCCCCATCTCCTCCACTTTTGTCACTCCTTCTCCAACATAACGCATGAGACAGGGTTTGTGAAACCAGCGCTGTATTGTCACCTACCAAACAGGGTGAAAGGGCAGTACCCTACCATAGCAGGGCTCAGCTCAGGTGATCCTGGGGAGTGTCTGAATGGAGGATACAGGTAGAGTAAAAACCAGGTAAATTTCTATATCACAGTGGGTGTCTGGATGAAAATTTTGGATGCAGTGACGAGATTTGTGTGGCTATATGTGTGCCAGAGACACCACCGAGGATATGTGACCATGAGTTTGGCAGCGAGGCCTCAGGTTTTGCATTTTGTTAGATTTATGTTTGTGGAGTGAGCAGAAGTTGAATAATTTATGGCAGTGACCACTTAGATACCATATGTCATGTTTTTTTTAAAGCAGTATGTTTCTTTTAATACACAAAAGGGAACAGACACTGGAGCTGAACTTCTTAATTTTATTCAAGAAAAGAATACTTAAAAATGCTTGGAGTAAAGGGAGACCTTTCTGTACACTTTGAATCTGCACTAAGCTTAACTAGTCAGCATCAATCTGTTTTTGCAATGAAAAATAAATCCAGAGTGGTTGAACGGCATCACACACAAGAAGACACGACAAGACTTTTACATTGGTCTCAGTAAGACAGCATACTTTAGTGGAGTTGTAAAGTTTAGTCAAAGCCTATTTCTGTCTATTGTTTAAAAATGCATATTTAAATAACTAACCACTCAATTCCCATCCAACAGTATATAAATGGTAGTCTTAATGTCACAGGCAAATTTTTGTAGGTGGTTAGCAGTGCTGTTTCTGGGACATTACATTGGAAATATTCTATTGCGTATTTTATTTTGCCGTAAGAAAAATGAAATCCTTGTGTACTAGGAGTTCACATGTCCCTTTAAGTCTTAAAATATGTTAATTTTACATGCCAAAGTCTTAAGAAGTGTTTGACTGCCCATGGCTTTTGTGTGCATCTCCAGATGGCAGATGCCATTTTGTGTTTCACATTAATTGAGTAAATTTCCTTGCTCTTTGTACATATTGCAGAGGAAGCCATTCTCTGCTTTCAATAGGACAGAACAGCTCTTTGGCATCAAACCCTTCTGGTCTGGTGGTACTAAAACTGTTTTAAGGTGGAATTCTGAGAACAAGCTGTTGACAATACAGATTTCCTCTATTGTAGATTAAATTCAGACGTTTAACAGTTATCTTAGAAATATCTTGAGTGTTTTTCCTGGCAAATTGTGAAATAAACCAACTAGGATAACCCCAGGGGCTGTACACTTAATAAGATACATGTTTTTCAGTATTCATTTAGCTAAAGGAAAAAAAAAAATCATCTTGGAAGGCACTATTTTTCATTTATTTTTTTTCCAGTTCTGTTTTTTCCCCTCTCACCTTCTAGATATTAAGACAAAAATTCTAGACTTAAAAAAAAGTCTTAAGACCTTTAAAATTCTTCACTTTGTCCAAACAGTAATATAGTTGTAAAAATTTGCAGTACTGCTTTTTTTTAGGCACAAACAATGAAAGAGGGTGTGATGGAGCTGCTGCAAGAAACACCTGAGGTGCCATATGATACTGTCCAGTGCGGGGAAGCAGCGATGGCCGTCCCACCGCTGGCACCGGGCATCCTCGCTTGTCTCCTCCAGCACAAAGCCCGTGGGGTCCCTGCTGTGCTGAGCCCAGTCGAGCACCGCTTGCCTGAGCACCACCAGCCCACATGGAGGTACCTCACAGGAGGGTATTTTCAGTTTGAAAACTGTGGTACTCAGAATAAAAAGGCATAGAGGTTGTACAGCTAAGCATACCCGAAGTCTAGATGAATTTCTATACGGGGGTCATAGTATTTATAAATTTTTAGTGATTGTGAGAAGGAGAATTTATGCACAACAGTGCTTTAGAAGTGGCTTAACGTGTTTTAAAATGAGTACGGCAATGAGATTTTAAATAACCCTTTTTAATTTTTTCTGTATGTTCACTCTTCCAAAGTCCCTGTAGAAGGGAGGCAAAACAAATATCCTGTCTGTTTGAAAAAGAATATAGAAGACAGAAGTTAATGATCATCAAAGAAACCAAGATTATATGTCATGTTATTAATCAGATTTTTATCATGGTAAGTGGTGTCCAGATATAGTTGAAGTGGGCAGTGTACATAATAACATAATTATGGGTGTTATAGTGACGTAACAGCAGCAGGAGCTCGGCTCCTGACTCCTTTGTTTTCCATTCACACCCACCATGATCTACTGCTATATTTAGTTGTTTTTCACAGTGCTACCTAACACTGTCATCCCAAGTATTTTTTTCTTTTTTTAAGTAAAAAAATAAAGATAAGACTGTATTGGTTTTCCATGGAAGCCCAAACACTGGAATCTTTTCTTGCAGATGATTATTCAAACTGAGAGGAGGGTGGAGCTTTTTTGTTTTGTTTATTTTGTTGTAGATTATTGTTATCTTTTGTGTATGAAATGCAATTGCAGTCGAGGCAGAGCGGCAGCTGGTGGGAACTGTCCCAGTTCCACTGCCTTCTGCGGACTGGGACTATCTGTGTCGGCTGAGGAGCTGCTCCAGACAGTTTAAGGCAAACTTGTGGAGCGTGAAAGAACTGAGATTATTATTATATAACTAAGTGGTGTTTGGGGATTTAAATAAAGGAAGTTTTGACTGCTGAATTGCTGTACTTCAACAGTTCTCAGTCTATCATTTTTGGCACAGCCTGTTTGCATGGGCTTGCGTTCCAAAGACACCTGAAAAACACCCTTGTGCTTCTCAGGTAGCACTGGAATGGTGTAGGGCAGCAAAGCTCAGACCCTGGGAGGCATTTGCAGTTGGTGGCATTACATTCTACTTACACCCCATCGTAACCTAACTTCCCATGCCCAGAAGTTAGGCATTGTGATTCACCCAAAAGAAAAGATCTCATTTTTAAAAATGCAGCTTTTATGGTGAGATATACCTGCTGTGGTGAACTAGTTATTGGTATGTGGGGCTGTGTGACACCTGTGGGCATTTTGCTTTGGCCCACAACAAGAAAAAAAGAGGTTTAATGCCTCATGGAGCACTAATTTTTCCATCTATGTCCTTGTTATCATAGAACTGGCTCCTGAATTAAAGCAAAGGCTTTGTCAAACACCACCAAATCAAGTATGCCGCGAGTGAAGCTTGTAATGCGAACATCAGAAGTATCTTCTGTGTTTAGCAGTATAGGAAAGTGTGATGCTGTTATAAAGAAAAAAAAACACTCTCAGGAGTGCTGGACTAGATGAAGCCACAAGTCCAAGAGCCCTGGAAGGAT
>NW_010304503.1:169727-196959 GCF_000700745.2 Antrostomus carolinensis | reverse complement strand
GCAGGGTTGCCTATCTGTGCTCCTATAGTCAAAGCTCATTCATTCTGTGCAACATAGGTCAGCTCTGGTGCAACTATTGATATCTGTAGAGCACTTGCCCTCCTGCTGTGACTTAAAAAAAAAAAATCAGCACTGTAGTTACAAAACATCACTGGACTCCTCTATGTTGTATTTATTGCAACATCACATCTCCCTCTTTCTTTAGTTGAGCACAGATATTACATCTTAGCTGAAGCGGTGTGAACAAAGATGGAGAGGGGTCTGTATAGGAAGAGCTTTCAAAAATTATTCCTTCTTCCCAAGATCTTTTAAAAAGTATTTTAACAGCAGACAAACAATTCTCCTCTCCTCAGTCGCAGCCTCATTCTTTGCATCAATTCAGTGACACTGCACTGCGCATCCAGGCCATTCAATATTTGTTTTTATTTTAAATTACTCCAGAGTAAATAAAACACCGTCCATCCTTGCCTTCTCCTGGACCTATTTTGATCACCTCAGCTTTATAGAGGAATGTGGTGGCAGAGTATCACTCTCTATGTGGGTATGTTTTAGAACTGCCCACAGAGGTCCATTGCAGTTTTTGAGGGAGAGGTGAGTGATGCCATGAGGAGCTGCCCAGACTGAGGCTGACAAGGTGCAAGACCACCTATAGCCAGCCACATAGAAGGCAACTAATACGTCGAATAGCAGTAGCACAGACAACTGATCTTTGTCTACTGCCAAGACAAGCACTTCTGCTAATGAGATCAATGCAGTCTTCTATATTTAATAAGGTTTGTGCTCAGCTTGATGAAGGTGAAGACAGAAATTCCTAAAAAGCCTGATTTTAATAGCCATGTTCAAACAGAACTTCCTTTTGCCTCATTGGGCAACGCAAAAGGCTTACAGCATAAGACAGGAGATTAGGATCTTGGACAGAGGAATTCTCTTCAGCACTTTGCATGGCATATGGCAGGCCACTGCCTCAGTTTCCCTGACTTCATAGTGTTGCTTTCTTTCCCCAAAAACGGTTGTCTCACTGAATTCAGAAGCATCAATGAGGTTCTCATATGCCACAATGCTTAAAGCCAGAGCACTGCTTATAAATATGTAAATGAGAGTTTTGCTTTATCCTAGGAAGGCCTGGAACTTTCCTCAGGAGACTTTCTCTGACTTCAGGACTGGTTTCAGTAAGTACCCTTGGCAATGCAAAATGGGAGTGCATGAATAAATGAATTGGAAGATGTACATGCAGCTCCTGCCACTCCCCAAATACCTTTCCCAGCTCTGAATGCAACACAGATTTTAATCATGGAGCAACAGATGATTGATGGATGATTAATAGCTAATTTGTGAGATTCATTTAACTTCATTTTACTTATACACTGTATGTAGAATTAGTTAAGGCTTGTACAGGAAAGGAAGTGATGAGCCATTGTTCCCATTAAATTATAATGACAGCCTTCCTCATCACTGTATATTTATTATGTAAGAAAAGGAAATGTCTAGTAAAAATCTGTATAGGTTAATAACACCTTCGTAATATAGTCCCTCTTTTCTATTGACTTGAATAGCCCTCCTACTGACTTTTACTGGATTATTAGAGTTAATTACATCAATTGCAATATAATTGATTCTTAAATACTATGTAGGAACCTCATACAATTATGGAAAAACAAAAGTCATCTAGACATCTCCGATCAGAAAAGATCTGGAATTCCTGCACATTTAATTCCTGATAATCACCAGTCAGTTTGGACATTAAGATTGCAGGGTTTCTTGTTTTCTTTCTGTTAAGTTTTGACAGAATTGATAGTTTTACAACATTTAACTCAGTGTGCATGGAAATATAAGATTAAAGAGACGAATGTAATTTGCTAAAATTGTTAATTCATCTCCTAAAAGTGAAATGTATTACCTGCCTGTCTATGTTAAAATACAATGTATGCTCACACATGCATGCTCAAGAGGGAAAAAAAACCCCAAACCAAAACAAAAAACCAACAAAACCCAGAAATATGTATTTATCATTCAAGGTTGAAGTCCTTTATACACAGGTGCAAACGTTCCTACAGATCTTGCTTGCGAAAGTCACCAAGGGCCTTCAATGTAATGACATGAAGCAGAGCTGAACACTGATCTCCAGAGGGTAGAAGATCTATGCATTATTTCACTGAGTAACTTTGACATAAAAACGGTTTCTAAAGGATCGTCCTGTGTACTAGATAAAGATTACAGACCATTCAAAAGAAGGTGCTTTAAGATAAACCCTCTGAGGCATGTCACAACACTATTAAGCAGCAGTTCAACTTTAAAGCCAGTCAGACATAACATTTTTTGTGAGTCTGTTCTTGGTCAGAATCCCCTGTGGTACCAGTGCAGGAGATGTCAGTAATTTATTTATTTTTTTTAGCTGACTTTGTTATGTTTCTCCAGTGGCTTTCTAGGAGCCTGGCGTTTTGTGAGGGTGAGTTTGCTTTGTGTTTGTGGCTAGATTGTACAGCTAGAGTCTTCACAATTCAACTCTCTTTATGTTACTCCATTAAATGTCCTCAAGTCAATTCAATTGGTGTTGGATAACACTTCAGAGTTCCAGCTGACCAATATATACAAGTTATTATTATGCAAAATAATAACTTCTGTTACAGTTATTATTTTTAGTATTATTGTTAATATTTTTGCTTTACAGCTTAATGCACACACTTAACCACACTGCAGCCGCCTGCTATCAAAGGCTTCCCTGAGGAAAAATTAAGCACTTAGAGCAATAAATTATGAAAAGACTACGTCTAAGGGCACCATCCACCTTGTTCTCACACCCGCTTTAAGTGTTAAATAAATCATAACATCCTGTTCATCGTGCCGTCAGTAGGGGTTAAATAAGTCACTGTAAATGAGCTCCAAATCATAGGACTTAGCTGGCTTCCAAGTTTTTTGTTTGCAAGGAAAAACAGCTCCAGGCCTTTTGATAGTTTGGGTCTTTAAGGAAAACCTTTTTTCCATTCCAACTACTTCCTGTTAATGTGGAAATGAGAGGAAATGAACATTAGGCAGAAGGATGGGCCCACCCTTTTCCAGTCGTGTGCCTAATTTGTCAGGTGCAATATTGGCACCTGGAGGCTTGTTTTGGCTCCTATTACATCCTTGCTGGGGAAATATCAGAATACTTGTAACTAATGGCATAGGACTTCAAAGCATTTTTGTTATAGGGAGAAAGAAGAAAGGATGCCGTCATTAGAAAATGCAGAATTGAATGGCCCGATTTATTTGCTAAAAGTGTAAGGGCTATAAACAGCAATAAATTAAAAAAAATAAGAGAAAAGGTATGTGACATTTCATTCTAAACCTAACTCTGACCGCTAAGCATGTAAAGAGGTACACCCCATAATATTGCCTCTTCGAAATATACATGCCTTGACTGTGTTCATCATACAGCATAAGTGTTTTGTGGTAAAACTATTTATGACCTTTAAGTTACAGAGATGGCAAAGCTGTTGTAAGGGGCTCTGGATCTTAGATCAAAATCTGCAAACTTAAGGTGTCAGAGCCTGCCTGGTGTCTTTACTTCATGCTAAACACCTCAGTCATACTTTCTTCTGTGGCACTTTTCTTGGGTTAAGGAACTGCCCAAGATGAATAAGAGTGCCCATGCTTGGCCAGTGTATTAATGATGCATGTCTCTGGCTGAATCTGAGAAAAAATGTGTTTAAGGCTCTGGTAAGGTAATGGAAAGAGTAAGACTGAAGTAGAACTTACTCCCCAGTAGTGTTCTGAACTGTGAAGTGACCAGGATTGGTTTGGATTTTCAGAACTGATTAATGTTTTGGACCAAAACAACCATTCATGTGCTGCTTTTTTCAGTTATGAATTACAATTAATTAATATTTGGGGGTAGGAGGAGGGGAGACAGTGTAGCTGATGATTATTTCATTCAGGTAAACCATGGTGAATCCAGCCATAAGTGATATATATAGATCTGCAATTGTTCTGAGAGCAAATCCATTCAAATCAGTGAAATGAGATAATAGACTTGGGAAGTCCAGCTGCTGTGCAGATGTTGGGTGGAATTTTCCAGGGAAAAGCAGTTATGCCATTTTTCGTGCCTGATTCTGCAGCCCTTGCTCAGGAGGAGGTCTCTCTTGCTGGAGGGCAAGTTATTGCAGAGCAAGCATACCCTCTGCTGAGGAAACATCAGTGGGTTTGGGATTCACTGACCCCTTTCTCCCAGGTTAGTTCAATCTGTAGCTGGATTAGATGTAAGTCTTGAGGTGAAGGATCCACAGTCAGCTCTTCCCTGTGAGCAGGCGATATACCGTGCCTCATTTCAGCTGTCCTGGACTTGCAAGTGGTCTCAGTTTGATTGTAGAAGATAGCTGTGTGTTTTGGAGTCACTGTTTCTTTCTTCACCTGAGCATTGCCAGGTGATCAATTGTTTACTTGAAGGGTATTGTCTTTTTGCAGCCATCAAAGATTTCTTTTTTATGCTTCTCTGATTTAGACTGGACATTAGACTAGTAGAGGAGACATGAGAGTGACTTGATGGCAGTTCTATCTTGGTGCTCTGGACAATTCGCTACCTTTTTTCATCAGAGCCGGTGGTTCTTGTCCTTCATCTTCTTGAGAGTGACAATTGACCTCCTGTCCAAATCCCACCAAGATGAGGCTTCTTTGTCATAGAATCATAGTTGGGGTTGGAAAAGACCTTTAAAGATCATCTAGTCCAGCCCCCCTGCAGTGAGCAGGGACATCTTCAACTAGATCAGGTTGCCCAGAGCCCCATCCAGCCTGACCTCAAATGTTTCCAGGGATGGGGCATCTACCACCTCTCTGGGCAACCTGTGCCAGTGTTTCACCACCCTCACAGTAAAGAATTTCTTCCTTATACCCTCTTCTAGTTTAAAACCATTACCCCTTGTCCTATAGCTACAGGCCCTGCTAAAAAGTTCATCCCCATCTTTCTTAGAAGTCCCCTTTAAGTACTGAGAGGCCACAGTAAGGTGTCCCCAGAGTCTTCTCTTCTCCAGGCTGAACAACCCCAACTCTCTCAGCCTGTCCTCATAGGAGAGGTGTTCCATCCCTCTGACCATTTTGTCTAGGGGAAGAAATCTGCTGTGGATATACGTACAACAGCAGTAGGACATACTGTACAACAGCTTCAATGCAAGGGCTCTGCAGCAAGGACAGTTTAGTTTAAACTATTCAGCAGCCATTTAAACTCAGTCCAAGGATTTTGCACTAAAGTGACTGAGGATGGCTAAAGTGATGTGTCCTGCTGACACAGCGGTGAGGGCGGGGGATCTTGAGCTACGGGAGAGGTACAAAAGTGGTTAGAGGCAAGAAAAGAGAGGAGCGTAATATGTTACTCCCACCCCCAGAGACATTTCTGCTGATTGTGGCCTAATTTATGGTAAATTGCAAAATTAGAAAAAGCCAGAAAAACTCTGAAATAAGTGCAAGGATTGTCCTATATATGCTTATTTTCCTCTAGTAATGTTCCCTATTCTCTGTTATCCCGAAGACACCAGGAAGGATTAATGCTGCAAGAAACCTGAGTGTCCTCCCTGCCTCCAGAGATGGCCGTTATAGTGACAGTTCCTGAACCACTTTGAGGTATGTACATTTCCAGTGTACAGTGGCACTGCATGATCTAGGTAATTGACTTTCTTGCTTTGTAATTTTTTAGCTTAATTACGTCACCCTCTGCAAACTCAGATGTCATGAATTTTGGGGAATAGGTAAATTGTCCTTGTGGATGGGTGAAAGAGCCTTGCAGAGCCTTGCTCTGGTGACATGTTCTGCTGTGTGCTCATCACTGAAAGAGACACAGCTTCTCCCTTTGGTCTGTCTCCTGGGATATCCTTTCCCATTGTGTCAATTATGGCATTTTGCTGTGGCACCAAAGAATATAAATAAATAAATAAATCAAATAAACAGGCTTTGAGGGAGATCCTTGACAGCTACAGCAGTTGTCAACTACTTAGATTCCTCATGTCCATGAATTCAGCCGGGATCGGTGTGCTCCTGGCATGCCCCTTGCACAGCCCAGGAACAGTAACATTCAGCTCTTCCTTTTCCTTTCTTTTTGAGATTTGTAGAACAGGTCATGTGCTGGTGCAAATATAGCTGGTTGCTCTCCACACTGGTATCTTTTGTACCGTATGTATAGCTTTGATAAGCAGCACATGTGTCTGCTTCCCGGCTATACAGTGTTTCCACTCTGATCTCAGGGGTGTAGCTAAATCAATATATCCTTTGTGATGTGCAGATGGAAATAATCTCCAGAAAGATGCATTTCTGAGCTTTGGCCAGTACGTATTTATTGGAGAGGTACAGCTGGTTTGTGGAAAGGTACAATCCAAGGCCATATGGGAGCACACTGCTAACCCTGCTCAAGCAGCTTTACACTGCTTTCGTGGCCCCCCATGACCATGTGTAGGGTCTCTGGGAGGCTCCTTTGATGTGAAGGGAATTGCCAGGCAGGGTGTTGCTTGGCTCCCAAGGGGCAGCCTGCCTTTATATCCCCACGTGCTCTGCCGCTGGCTGCCAAACCCTCCACTGCACCTCAGGACCTTGCTAGCTCCTCCAGCATCAGGTTGTCACAAGGGACACCCAGTTCAACCGCATGGAGCAGGAGAAGGTAAAGGAGGTCCCCTGCAGCCCATGGAAATTCAATGCCAGAGCAGATACCTGCATGTAGACTATGGAGGACTCCACGCTGGAGCAGGAAAACGTGACTGAAATTGAGACCCCCAGAATTGCTCAATGCCAGAGCAAGGGTGGACCCCCAGAGCTGAGGGATGAGGAGGTGTGCTGGACTGAAAGCCCATCTGCAGCCCGTGGATGTCCCCATACCGGAGCCGGGAGCTATGGCCCAGGAGGTCTGTGACTCCATGGGAAGCTCACATTGGAACAATTTGTTCCTAGACTTTCATGCTGGGAAGAGCAGCAGAGGTGAACTGACTGAACCCCCATTGCCTGTCCCCTGTGCCACTGTGGGGGGAAGGTAAAGAAATCAGGAGCAAAGTGATTTGAGCCCGGGAATTAGGGAGGGGTGAGGGAGGGTGTTGTAAGATGTGGTTGTTATGTCTCACTGTGCTACTCGGATGAATGGCAACAGATTAAATTTTTCTTCCCCAAGTTGAGTATGTTTTGCCCATGACCATAACTGGTGAGTGAGCCGTCCCTGTCCTTCACCCTAATCTGTGCCCCCTTTGCTGTGATTCGCTTCCCATCTCATCAAGTGTGGGGGGATTGAGTGCAGGACCGCATGGTCCTACTGTGGGTTAAACCACCACAACTATAAAAAATGACATGATGATTTGAATCAGAATACGGGAGGATCTGGCAAATCAGTCATACCCGTGATCTGAACACAGGTTTAAATCAATACCTGCATTATAATGTCAATAATGAAATAGTACTAATAAAATATTGTACAGGTGAGATTCAACTAACCAAAGAAGCTTTTGGCTAAGCCAAAGGCTATCAGCCTTTACCTCCCTTCACAGTCCATGAGGAGAGAGAGGCATTTTTTGGGTGGGGTTCTTCTTAGGTGTTAGGATGAAGGGAAATGGTTTCCCATTTTCTTTCCATGGATTACGTACCAAACACAAGGCAGGGAGTGCTCTATCTGGGGTATGTTAGGGCGGCTGTAGGGGAGCGGTTGGGTAGTTGCAGGCGCTTTGACCTGTCAGCCTCCTCCTCAGACTGACGAACTGCAGAGTGGATGTGGGAGCTGTGGCCGTTTGCTAAGAAAACCCACATCTTTGCACATTCACAGATGTTTTAAAATGTAGTTCCCTTGCACAAGTCAGGCTGTGAACACCTGAGTTTTAGTTCCTCCCAGAAGAGTTTCACAAGGGGTTGCTTTCCTTCCTGGCATGGACATTTTGCATAGGGAAACACTCATCTAATTTTATAGCCCAGACTCTTCGTTCCTATGCGTACCTAGATGTTCAAGCAGATATTTCTCCGTGAATAAAAACTGTTGTGATTCTAGCTCACAGATACATACTGAAAGCAACCCTGGAAAGCTCACTTCTGCCCAGTAAATGTGGACAAATACTCCTGAAATAGCATGTCTCGTCCGGCTCTAATCACCATCTTCATGCTATTAAGGGTTAATTTTAAATCGAGTCACAAATACTTTTGAAGTACAAGAGCTCATTGCAGTGAGCTGATGTTGGCTGGGAGCTGCTCCTCCTCCTCCACATCAACGAGGTGAGGCAGGGAGGCCCAGCACCACCATTTCCCTCTGCAGGGAGGGTGGCGCAAGCCACCAGGAGCCTTGGGACCACCATTTTGTGCCACAACCAGGGCCTTTAAGGCCGTGCTTTCTCCCTTATGACGTGCTTGGGTTGTTGTGTGTGTTACCCACAACAACTTTAATTGTAGGGTCCCTCAAATATCCCCCACAGACCTTACGGGGAGTGTCTTTTGCTGTGTGAGGAGCCCCTCAGCCCCTTGAGAGGAGGAACACGCATGGCGGCAGAGGCACTGGCAGTGACTCCTGCAACACCATGTGCCCTTGGGCAGGATGGTCCCTGTTGCACGGGCAAGCATGCTGTGGTGTGGCACGGTTACGTGGGCTTTCCTAAGGTCAGACAACAGTCAGCAGCAGGGCTCTGGCATCTCTTCACAGCTCTGCTGTTTGTAATATATATTATCAGCACTGCGATAATGCTCAAAAATGGCTGCTTCTTTCTGAATAAAAGGAAAGTCGCTGCTCGTATCTCAAGGATAAAAGCCTGTCTGGCTGGAAATCAGTGCAGGGTGCTGAAAACAGGCAAAGAAGCTGAGCCAAGCATGGCGCTCTGTGTCCCCAGAGAGCAGCGCTTCAGCAGAGGCTGCTGCTTTGGCACTGAGTGAGATGGATCTCCCCTTCCACTCACCACCATGAGCAGCAGCACAAAACCTGACCCACTCTCCAGTGTGGGACCGCCTAGGCTAGCCAAATGCTGCAGAGCCTGGTCCTGGCTGACCGTGATGATAACCAAACGTATGTCTTGTTTTCATGCCCTTACAATTGATTTGTCAGCTCTACCTCCTCTACTGGTCTAGCACCCCAAGTCCTCTTCCTTCACCTGCATTTATTTGGCCTTCCTGGAACTTGAGATCCTATTCTCTGCATACTGCCTGTAATATAGCGGCAGGAGATTTCAGGAGGTTTTTCAGGAGGTCTTCAGGAGGTTTTGGGATGAGGGCATGGAATGCTGCTGCTGCAGGACAGCCCAGGAAAAAAGGTGCCTGAGAGAACTCGGGTCTCTGACCCAAGAGGAGAAGGAAACACAGCAAATCCTGTCTGTTTTGGTGGTGAAGAGGGACAGTGTGAAATGGTAATATTTTTTTTCTGTTTTCAACATGTGAATTTTGCAAAACATGGGACCTGCCCTCTGAAAGGTACTTAGTGTCCTTCGAGATGCCATTTCAGTGAGCTCACCCCCCAGGACCATGTCCTTTCTGGAACTGTGCATTCATGCGTACATGCTCCCCCAGCACAAATAAAAAAACCTTCCTTTTAACAAATTCACAGAGCCTCACAAAATCCTATGGGAATATCTGGTTTTGCATGCAAATATTTACCAAGTAAAAATGGATACTTTTCCACAGCTACTAGTCCTAGGCTTCTTCTGCGGCGAAACTGCCAACTGTACATGCATGCCGGTTTGGCACTGGGACAGCACATTCCCTAGAGAGTAGAACAAAACCACAAACTCCTTTCACTTCTGAACCCCTTTCCATGGAGCAGGTGAAAGCATGCTGAACTCATCCTTGCCTCCTAGCCTGGCTGTTTTCTAAATGTCATTTGAAAGTCTCGCCCCCTCCTCCCACCTCCCCCTGTCCCCAGTTTTATCCCTCTTTCAGGAGGCAGCCATCAGCAACAAAACCACAATGCGGGGCTTGGCTGGCTTCGTGCATTCAGCAGCTGCTCTGTTCCAAGTTCTGGGCAAGCCACAGCTATCCAGATTCCCACTTGTCCTATGTCTTCTGCCTCAGTTGCAGTACAGCATCTTGAGCTAGAAGGACCACTAATTGACCAGCTTGGACGGGTTGCCAGCACTGCAGCACAGTCAGCCTGCTGTCCCCAGTTGTCTGTGCCTTTCCCCTCTTCGCTACACTTCCAGCCCTTCCCGATCCAAAGCTTGTGACATCTTCCAAGTCCTCCTTGCATTCAAGACTCTAATTCGGCATGCGGTATGCTGTGCTTTTCCAGCAGACTGCTTTTTGTCATTATCTCTCCACCCAAGTGAATGTTCAGGATGGGTATGTTCTTTCTTCAGTTATTGCAGAGAACTAAAATGTAAGCAATGAACACTAAAGCCAGATTTTTCTAATACAAAACATCAAGCAAAATCTTTGTGTTCTCATATAATTATTTTGAAAGAGTTACAAGCCTGGAAAGAAAAATACAATTTTCTGTCTTAAAATATGAAGCAGTGTTTTCTTGCAGGATAAGATAAGGATGTGATTAAAGTTTGCTTTAGCTCATTTCTTCAGTGTGTTGTGCTGACACAATTGTTCAAAGAAATTGTGCTTTTGGAAGGAAAAGGTTAAAGTTTGCTACTGATATTCATCAGGAGATGGATATTTAATCTTTAATCTCTTGTTCTAGGCCCCTACTTCGGATCAACTCATTATCCCGAATAAACGATGTGTCATTCCCATTATTTATGTTTCACTGCAGCCAAAGTATCTGGACCTCGTTTTGGTAAGCACCATTCATTTCGACCCATTCAGTATTAATCTCCCTGCTAACATCTTTCCTGTCCTATGTGCTGTCCCCTATTTGCTTTTATGTTTTCCGCAGAGTGTTTATAAAAGGATAATCTTTTACAAAGCAGACAGAATTTTTGTGTATAAACTGCTCTGTTTGAATGCCTCATTGATATACCATCTAAACTGAAGTGTTCAGCAAGATTAGTGCATCCACTGAGCCACTGAACTGGGTAAAAATATGGGAACTGCTCCTTTCTTTATAGCAAGAGAGGGTAGCTAATGATGCCATCTTCTTTTAAATAGGATACTTTTAGCAGATGGACTCTGAGAATATGAATACATTCCACAAATAAAAAATAATCAACAAAGGAGGTGGCTTATTGTGACAAATAAAAGGAGAAAAAGGCACAAAATGTATAGATTATGTAAAGACTCCAAGCCATCTTCCATCTTAGTGAGACTGGTGTAAATGTCGAATAATTCAGGCAAAATGACGCAAATTAGTGTTTTTTACATCGTCACTCACATCAGGATCTGGTTGCTTTGTATTGTAATTGCTGACGACTTCGGCTAGGACAGGGACTTGCAATGCCTTGAAATGCAAATGATACAGTTTTCTCATTCTCATGCTGATATAAATTTCCAGTGAGAATGTTTTGAGCACGATCCCCTCCTTTTTACGTGAAATAAATAAATAAAGACTGCCTGGCACACATAACGTACACTTATTTCGGCTGTCTCCTTTGCAATGTGTATCTAGTGACATCGGGTGCCACTGACACACCCTCCGAGATGCCGACACTTTATGTTAGAAGAACACAGTATGCAAGTGAATCTGTGCCCATATTCCCACATTTAGACGGGAAAAATCCCAAACAGACATGTGGTAGTATCATTTGAATGGCATAGATTCTTAAATACATTTGTCACTTTGTACGCTTGCCAGCTCTTCTTTGAAGATATAAACCACCAAACCACTCCAAATTTTATCCATCATGACTCCGTCAACATGTAGCGCTGTTTAGCATGTTATTTTAGTTAAATTGCACTATTGTTGTCCATCTATTATGACATAAACTAGGATTGGTGCCCTTGCATTAAAATTAAATGAAAACTGTAAGAAAAAGTTGCGAGAAAGAAAACATTGAGAAAGTCGTGCCATTCATTTAGCAGTGAAGGAATGTGAGGAGGAATATTGGAGAGGCAGGAAGCAGAAAAGGCACCCCTAGTCCCAGCTTCGAAAGGGGTCACTCGCATGTTTGTGAGGGGCTGCATGCTGGGCATGGTTCAGTACCGCTTTTGGGAACTGGGTATAGAGAGGGATGAGACCCCTCTGGATGGTTCCCCTTGTCATTTTTAATTCACCTCCCCCACTGATATGACCCTGACCTGACTTCTAGTAAGAAAACATTGGACATGGCTATTTCTGGAGTCTGTCAACACCACAGCAAGGTTAGCGAGAGCAGTTTGTGGGCTGGGGACAGAAGTAACCCAGCTTACATGCAGCTTACCGAGTTGTCATTGCTTTTTGGAGATAGTCCAGGTAATTTAGTACTCGGGAGCGGTCTCAAGGAAATAACTGCCTGTTCAGTCCTAAGAAGACTGGTAATAAGAAAAGGAGTCTGTCACTTTCTGTTTGCCACTAGCTGAGGTTAAAACCTTTCTATTATAGGTACTATCCAGTGCCCTGTGCATAGCAGGTGGGTGGTCTCAACACAGGAGAGAAAAAATCGTCACCATATTTGGCACAAATTGGCCTACTTACAAGGGGGGATCAGCATTGCACTGGTCTGGAGAAAGATACTGTCATTATTAGGACTGATGCTCTTGAGACCTCTGTGTTCAGCGGTCAGATCTTTTGCAGAAATGAGAGCTGTTCCCACTCTGCTGCTGGGGGACAGGCATCTGATGGTGTAAAACAGAAGAGATTTACTGAGAGACTGCTGACAATTTCTGATGTGTTTCAGCAGTGGAGATATGATCTATCTAGTAAATAAATAGAACATTTTTTCTTCCAAAAGTGATCAGACATGACCTTCCTGGTCTAAAAGTTTTAGTGAAACAGCAGTACTTGTAAACATAATTTATTGCCTAGCAGTTTTATGTGATGAACCACCAGGTTCCTGGAAATCCTACAGGAAAGAACATTTCTGTAGGCATCAAACTCCTTGTACAAGTGATACAGAGGTGACTTGTGTCAGGGCAGGGTGTCCATGGCTCTGGAATGTGTCAGACTTGCTGTACATGTGCAAGTCAACTGCATGGTGCATTGCATTATCTCAGACCCAGGATGTGGCAGCCCTGTCAGTTCTGGAGACATCATGTTGGTAGGTCTCATTCAGGTAGATTTTTCCCAAGTATCAAATTTAAGTCAGTGAAGACCTAATTGAACAATCTTTGGAAAATATTTGTAAACAATTCTAGGTACAGCAGTGTGGGGACAGATTTCTGGGTAATTTATTTGCACTTAATTAACATACTCTTCTCATCTGCAGGGGAATTTCTCTTTGCCTGACTACATGGTGGGACTGGGATGAGACTGCCAGGTGTTTGGTGGACAAATTCATGGTGCTAGATCTCTAGTAGAACAAGAGAGACAAAGGGAGGATGAGTGAGAGAGGACCAGAGACACAGGGAGGTTCAGCTGGATCCCAGTAGACCTACTTCCATAGCGACAGGTAAAGTGAAGAGTCAAAGAAGTAATAATAAAACCCCTAAGCTCTCGTGCACAGGGTGTCTGTGCAGATTGACATAGGTAGGAAAATCAGAATGGGCTGATAATAAGCGTGTAAATATAAGACCAACTAAACATACACTGAAGATACGACACAATATGATAGGTTACAATGTACCTCTTTTGCAGTAGACATTGGACACGCCTCCAAGGCATGGAGGTGATCCTTGTTGGAATAGTGTTTGTCATAAAGAAAGGATCATGTCCAGCACCAAGATACTCTGGTGGTCTACCTGCCCCTTCCCTACGTCTCTCTCACTGCTGATTAAACACCTCCACGCTGTAAGGCAGAAGAATCAACAACCGATGTGGGTGGGCTAAGCCCATTTTTAACATGGAGTTCCTGTCAGGACTATATAAGGAGGTGGGATGTCCATGTGGAGGCTGCATGCCACCCTCCTTTTTGTAATATATGATTGTGGGTAGCAGGAGACAGACCTGACTGTCACTAATGAAGATTACTGAAAGTACTCATTCCTCCTAATCTGGGAGTACACTCACAGAAATGCTAAGCAATGCATTGGTTTGATCCTAACCTGTACTGGCATCCCTGGTGCTACTGCTGTGAGTTGTACTGACGCTCGGGATGAGGCAGTTCCCACATTGCTCTTTCCATGCATCTAGTCCTAAACATGCAAAGGTGTAGGCAATATGTGGGGGAAAGGGAAGAAAAAGAGGATACTGGAGTGACAGTGGATCACTGAAAAAAACAGGCTATCCCATCCCCTTTGAGACATGAAATCTGTCAGAAGATAGTGTATTTTTAAGAGCTGACTATAGACACTGAAGCAGTATATCTTAAGGGCACAGAGATCTAGGCACTAACACGATTAATACCATGTCTCAATAAAAGGGATTTCCCACGTTTATATTGCTCAGAAATAGCTTTCCATAAATTTGATGTGAGTACTTGGCAAACGAAGCAGCCATCAAATACCAATAAAAATATGTTTGTGGTACCTGCAATATACACCTAAAGAACCAGAGAACATTGATATTCCAGAAGGACTCTTCAGGTACCCATAAAAATCAGATGTTACAGAAACTTTGTCAAGGTTGAGAGGTTCAAACCTTAACCCAATGTAAAACTTACATTGTAAAATTTCTTTCTTATTGTGAAAAATCAGGATTTCACACTAGCAACATGGTTGAAGTGAGTGCTGACCGACCAGGTGGCCCCAGCATGCCTGGGATACATTTGCTCTGTCAAGCACATGTGGGAATCCTTTCCTTGCAGATAGGTCTGTTTTTTTGGCAGTGAGAGGCCAAGTCCCTCTGGCTCCCAGCACCTGGGGCAGCCTGAGAGGCAGGGAGTGTCATGGGAGGAGAGGGGTGCAGCCTTTCTTTGTATGTATGAAGTGGTGTGAAGTGTTGCAGTGCACCCAGGGAAATCTCTTTAAATAGTATTCCTCGTAGGGCACCATTTTTAGCTCCCCAGGCAGTGTGGGTCTGTTTGAGGGTCCAGGGGCTAATGAGTGCAACTTCTTTTAAGGATCATCAAGTGGAGATGCTGCATCAGGACTGTGCTTTTCTCTTATCCCCTTTTCTCTGCTTGCCCCAAGTCTCTACTCTGTAAATGAAAATAAACTAAGCTCTTCCACGGGTCCTGCCTAGGATAACCAGTCCTGACCACTTCACTTTAAGAGAATAATTGGGAGTGTTTCCTACAGATGCTGTCTGAGCACACAGAAATGCCAGTGTGATAAACACAGCTTAAATCCCTAGACTACCAGACAGATAAAGATGGTCTGTCCCAAAATCTGCCGATCCCTTGTATCACCATGTCAAACTGAAGCATAAACCTTTCACACGTCATCACTTCTGTTAACTTAAGTCCAGATCCTTGCACCTTTACTCATGGTTAGTAATGCCTTACTGCACAAGTAATGCTAGTGACTTCTCCAGAGCAGCTCTTGGAAGAAGAAGCTATTTAAACCTGCAACTGGAATCTAAGTGTCATAGCTGCAACAATTCCATAGCTACACTTTAGGCAGCACTACATTGCATTTTTAATTAATCTAGGAGTCAAATTCAGTAAAAGAAAATTGTACTTTTTGCCTAGCTGTATATTCCTATTGCTTTTAGTACTTTGAGGGCTCAGATAAATAAACATGAATGCACTAATAGCTCTTTTTATTGCCATCACCAAAGAATCCTGTTAGGGCTGGAAGGCAGGTTTTAAATCCAGAACAGGCAGTTGTAATTGGGCTGCCTTATGTACATAGCCCAGGCCACTCATTTTGCACCCACCATTTCACTTCATGGTATCATTTCACTTATGGGCACATTTCTACACATTTGAATACATCCCTACACAAAGTGTTTTGCCAAGTGAGGTTTTTTGGACCTCATCTGGAAAGCCCCCAGAGATCGAGGTGGGGGGGGCTTTCAGGTCTCTTCCGAGTTCAGAAAAAATTTCTGATGAAAGCTAAATCAGTTAACACCAAATTGGGTTGATAGGGGGATCCTTGTCTTCTCAGCTAACGGTATGAAACCAGATAAAGGGGTTGATTTGTCAGCTGAATAGATTTCCAAAGAGGGGTCATTTTCTCCCATGGCTAAATAATATGATAGAGATACGCAAGGGTATGTGTATGCCTTTCAACAGCAGGCACAGTCCAAGAGCTTACTTATCTCTAAACAGCTTCTCTGGTGTCTAAAATAAAGAATGCATAGTTTCTGAACTATCAGAGAGCAGATACTTTTTCTGTTTTGCCTTGAGTGACCAACCACCCCAGGAGAACATGGGTCTCCTTCTCGATAGTGCTGTGTGTTTTCATTAGGAACTGAAACACTGCAGCTTTCAGAAAGTCTTCAGCACCATGAAAGTTTGAGCCTTTACAGTTTAACAGTGTAACCTTCATAGTGCCTCCACACAATATTCCACTGACCACCTCACATTGAATTTATTCCACAGTCATTGAAATATCTTGATGCACTATTGGTCTTCTGGAGTTGTCATTGTCTTTATGGAAGTCTATAGGGGAAAGAAATTGAACGGTAAATCTCTTAGGGACAAATTTTGGCTCCTTTGCGTGAGTTGATGTGGAGAAAAGTCTGGTTCTTACAGATGGTCAGTTTGTTATCAAATGACCCGATGACTGTACTGTTTATTTACTATTTCAGTTTTTATGGCAATGTTGTCATTCTTCCACTCTTTTTTCTTCAGCAGCTGTAAATATGGAAGAAGAGTTGTTGGACTGTATTTCTGCCAAGCTGATCTCATTTTTTTTTTTCTGTTTGTGTTTCCTCTCCTTCCCCATGTACTTTTTGGAAGATAAGAAGTTTCTGCACATTGTACATCACCTAACCAATGCCAGTGGCTTTACACCTGGGGGTGGAGGCCGTGACCTACCAAGGCTGAATTTCTTGGGTACCTCAGTCTTTTTTAAGGAATTAAGTACGCTAACATTTACTCGGGGAGAGAGAGGTGAAAGGCATTTGATTTTGTAATGGGATACAAATTTGTTTAGCTTTAAATTGGCAGTGGTAGCAACTGATACCTATTTGCAACTGAAGGTTGTTGCTGGACTGTGTGAAACAAGCTTGCGATTTCCATCGAGTTCCTTGTGAAAAGCAGCACCACTGCATTCAGTGTCACTTTTTTAATTTCCTCACACAATTTCAACAGAAAGATAGATGGGCATTTTTCTGGTTCAGCTTTTGTTAGTTAGTGAGAGTTCTGCCATCAGTTTCAGTGGCTCTAGATCACACCCAAGTAGACAAAGAACCTGAACTTCCCAAGAGCCCAGGAGGAACCTCTTGGATCAGGGACAGTGTGTGCCACAAAACATTGCACTGCTCCTATCTGTATTCTGAGTAAACTCAGTGGTTTTTAATCTGGCTCTGGTGTTTGTTTCGAAGATGTTAATAGTTACTGAAAATTCATTAATTTAACAAAGTTAACAAAGTTCCGAATAGCTGGAGAGACAAACATCACAAAATAGGCCTTTCTCATAGAGACACTTTTTAATACCTATCCACAGCAAAACCATTACAGGATTCCATGGACCAAAAACAGGAAGGCAGAACAAGAAATGTAACCATTTGATTTATGAGTGTGACTTCTGATGCTTTGCTTTGAAACTGAAGGCAGTGTTTAACACAGCTTGCATAATCTCTCCATGTGTTTGTATGCTGTGCCATTACAGGACTCTGCTGTGATGGCGAACTCCTTTAGACGAAATTGTTGACCTACACACTTTTTAAAGAGTACCTCATTTCTTCTACTAGGATTAATTGGGAGCTTTTCTGCACACTGTAAAGTTTTGCTACATCCCTGTGCCTTTTGCAGAAATTAACTACTTAACATAGATTACCACCACTGACAGTGTGCAAGTTATTAAAGTAAATAACTAATACAAAGCTGACATAATTGGCATTATTGTGCTCAACTATATTACCAAATAAAATGCAAAAGAGCTGAAACAATCTGGAATGACTGAAGTAGGTAAATGACACCCAGAATTAAGGAGGCGACAATGGGAACAGGTTCTCTCTCTCTCATTTGGTGGCTGTGTGATTTTGAAGAAGTGTGTACCATGCTTATATTGCTGTTTTCTATGGCATAAATGAAACCGGTGTGACGTTGTCCGGCACCTAGGAGAGGAATTGGGACCTTGTGCCTGCATGCCAAGCCCTGTTTCACAATGAATTTTACTTTCATTGTGACATTTTGAACGTACTACATGGTAATGACACATTGCTCCAGTAATTTTTGTACAATGTCTCTATGAGCTCTCCCCATCTGTCATGACAGCATTAGTCTTGGCATCTCTGATGAAAGAATCAAAATTAAAAGGGAGAACAAAAAGTCAATTTCTAATGGGTTCCAAATACCCATATCTTACAAGCGTGAATTAAATATTGCTCTCATCTTGCAGCCTTCCGGCCATATTACATGGATAAAAACCTCAAAACTATTTAAAATTAAAAATCCTGTTAAAAGCTGAAATATATATAAAGTAAAAAAATATTCAGCTGTTTAAACTAACCTGTTGATAGGCTGTCAGATGTCATTTGATTTGCACTTCATTTGAATTAATAAAAAGTAAACCATAAGCATCATGATTTCCAGTAATATAAAAGCTATTACAAAGGACCTTCATCATAAGCTTCTTTGTCATAAAGCTATTGTATCTTACTTTCAATCACTAAACACTGTTAAAAACATTTCCTAATAGAATACTGCCTGATGCAATGTACAAATTCCTTTGCTTCAAAGACGAGCTATAGGGACATGACTTTGAGCCTTTAGAGACAAATTGGAAGATCCTTCTTGCATAAATAGTGTAAAAAAAAGTATTTTCATGCTGGTGTTCATCTTTTCTTGAGGCCATACACACACACACACACACACAGACACGTGTACACACACACACAACACACACAGAGACCCCCCCCCCCCCCCAGCTCAGATTTACCCATAACCATTAAAGTACCTTTATGCCTTCTCCTCTATTTTAAATAACCCTTGGAAAAACAGCATCTAGTTACTCAAATGCACCAGTTTGTTCGCTGCTGTGAAAAGTGTCATGGACTTTATATCGACCTGTTTCATATCTTCTCTTAAAGATTGTTTATCCTTCTCTCAGATATGCTGCTTTTTGGAGTTAATAATGCCATGAAGAAAGAGCTGGAGTTGCTCGATCCCTAATGATACTTCTTTTGAGGTTTCCTCAGCCATGATACTTAAACCCCATCCCTTGTCTATCCTGTCTGGTCATGGCAGTGTCACGGTTGCTCATAGGAGACGTGATCCCCTGACTGGCCCTTGCAGCATTCCCCAGGTGCCCACAGACAGGGATGCAAGGAGAGACCTGGGGAGCGCCCAAGCACCACAAGATCCCCAGGGCACATCCAAAGCACTGGGCAGTCCTGAGTGCCTGCACCAGGCCTGCTAGCATGTCCCACTTGACCACCTGGCACTGTCCACAGTCTCACATGGCAGCTCAGCACTTCTGTGCCCTCTCCCCACAGCAACCCCAGAGTGCAGGTAACCACCCAAGCCAATCACTTCTGCTCCTCCCAGTGGGGATGAGGTCTCTCCTTCTCTAGCAATTTTCTCCTTGAACTGATCCTGGACAAAATAGCTCCTCTAATGTCACCTGAGAACCAGAAATAGTGTGCTGTTTGATCCTTTTCACAGGTTGGCTAATCCCTGGCAAACAAGGGCAGTAAACGTTTCCAAGAGGGCAATGGGACATACCTCAGAGATCATAGCTACAGGCAGAGGAAGCAGGGGAAGACTATATGTACAGGCAGGCGCCCATGTAGGCAACTTACACAGCCTAAACATTGGCTGTCGGCACCCATAGCCAGAGGTACAGGCTATATCTGATACTGGAGTGATTAAGGATGGAGGGCAGAGGTGCCTGGCAGAGAACAGCTGCATGATTTAAGACCATGGGACTACTTTTTCCCTCATTTCTTTTAAAAACTGGGGCAGTGTACCTTTTTAACAAAAAGAGATGGTCCAGAACATGGAACTGAGGCTAAGAAAATTGCTAGCCCTCACTTTTGCACTGTATTTCTACAGACATTCCTCCAAGGGTGCTCTTTGCTTTTCAGATGCCTTCAAGGCCAGGCTATAACCTGGCCTGTGTTCTTTGTTTTTAATCTTTCTTTGGGTTTTCTAGGTCATGGCTCACAGAGAGCCTTTAGGTGTCTTTAAGTTAAATGGACTCAGCTTGACTTTGGACAGAAACAGGAAAAGAGGGGTGTCTTCTCAGCACACTGTAGCAAAGGTGTGCTTAGTGTGTGCTGGTCCCAGTGAGAAAGCCTGGCCCACATAAAAATAAATTCTCTTGCTTTTCACTTCCCAGGGGGGCAAGAAATTCCTGGTGAGCTGCTTACTGTGAGCTGAGTGAGATCAAGGGGAACATAGGAAAAAGCTCTACATTTGAGAACAGTTAAGTGTGAGCAAGAGGTTGGACTAGAAGTCCTCCTGAGGTCCTCCCACAGCTTGATTCATCCTATGATCCTATCTATGTTTGACTGTACCATGCATTGATATGTTTGGCACAGTGAAACTGAAGAAAACTGTGTCCACCCCCTTCGGGATGTTTTTGGTCTGGCAATGAAAGTGTGGCTGCTCCAGGACTAGGTCATGTTGTTGGTCTTTTGCATTCCCAAATTAGCAGTGATTAGTTGATCATTCACTGCTGGAGGGCAATGTTATTCCTCTGGGAGGAACTCATGATAAAAGCCCAAAGCCACTGAGACATAAAGGACCTAGCTTTGGCCTCTAGGAATTTAGCTGTGTGCTTAGTGCACCAGGTAGTGGCTGAGCTCCTGTATCATGGCATACCATTCTGTGATTCTGTAACAGAATTATTTTTGTAGAACTAAGCAGAATTGTGGTGTGACAGTACCTAAAAATACGGTGGTGGGCTGACACTGAGGAGCACCTCACTCTCTTGCCTGTGAAGTGGTGAGTTTGCTTCCCCTTGGTTTTGCACTCCCCAAAGTCTCCTGCTTCTTTTCTTGTCTGTCCTCACAAGTCAGAGCATGTCACGTCACAAAACTGATATAGCTGGGTATGCTACTTCAGGGTTTCAGCAGATCCTGTATTTGGAGTAGTTTGAAAAGTGTCTAGTGGCTTTGTCACATGATTTCTCTGTAGTGTGAGACCAGCCGGCAAAGAGCCGTGAGCTCACATGTTTAGATGGCTTAGTTGGTGCACGCAGATAACGTGAATATCTGCTTGGCAGTGTTTTACAGCAACTGAACATTCCTGACGCTGCCTCTTTTCATCCTTCTGCTCCCCCTTCCTTAACAGCAGAATCAGCAGCTGTAACAACACATGGAGGACACTTGGCAGCTGCAAGACACAGATGCTGATCTCCGTAATAAACTTGTCCTGTAGAAGAATATGAGTGCTTTTGCTGGCTGCTTAAAAGTCCTTATTGCTGTCTGACTCACTTGCTCAACAAGCAGTTACAGTGTGCTGATGGCTGTTGGTAATCACTCTTGGGGTTATAAGGACCAATGTAATTGACCTGATTAGTCCTTTAGGATGCTGCCATAGCCCAGCTTTAATAATTTGTAAGTGAATTGCATGCTTTCATGGCAGATATTTAAGAATAAGTTCTTGTGCAGTGTTTTAGTGGGTCATTGTTTTTATATCTAGAGATAGGCAATAGGCCTGGTTTTGATCACAAGTCACAACAGTGCAAACCAGAAATAACTTCACTGTTGTTAAAGGGGTATAAGCTGTTATAAAACAAATGTGAGTGAGGTCAGGGGCGAAGGAAAGCTTCAAATGAAGTCTGCCTTGCCTGGTAAGGAAATGGCGTATCTTTAGTATCTCAGAAACTGGTGTTTGTTGGAATTGGTCTGTGATAAGGATGTGGATAAGGACTCATGGCAGCAGGCTAGCGTTAGGATGGTAGGAAGGCTCATTTGAGAAAAGCCTTACAGAACTGTGTTTTAAGAAGGCATTTGAATTTGCAGAGAACGGCCAACTTGGAAGGTTGTCCTGGAGTCTAAAGAGCACTGGGAAAGAAACCAGAAACAGACGCTTGTGGAGATAAAGGCAGGAACTGGGCAGCAAGTCTGGTAGACAGCCAAGACAGAAAGGAGGGATGCTAGAAAGAGATGGTTGGAGATGCAAGCAAGAGAAGAGCTCTAAACACAAGGACCTGCAGCTTAATCTCAATGTATAACATGAAGTGCTGAAGGAAAATGAGTAAAGAGTGGCAGTCAGTGATGAAGGGAATGATGGTTTTTGGGCAAAAGTTCCTTCTATCTCTGTCTAAGAAAAACTGAAGTCAATAGCAAAGATATGGCACCAGTGGGAGTGGCAAGTGAAGCACAGGCACAAGGAAGGGTGAAGGGTGAGGTGGACAGTACTTCTGTGAAGTACCTGTACACTAAGACATGCAGCATAGCAAACAATCAGGAGGAACTGGAGATGCATGTTCAGTTACAGGACTGCAGCCTCATTGGGGTGACAGAGACGTGGCAGGATAGCTCACACAACTGGAGGGCTGCCTTGGAAGGATACAAGCCCTGAAGGAAGGACAGAATGTCATGGCAAGGAGGGGGAATTACCCTTTAATGTGAGAGAGCAGCAAGGATGCATTGAACTCTGCCTGGGCTTGGGTGGTGAACCAGCTGAGAGCTTCTGAGACAGGATTAGCAAACCAACATGGGCAACATTGTGATGCATGTCTGCTACAGACCGCATGATCAAGAAGAAGTAGATGAGGCCTTCTTCACACAACTGTAAGAAATCTGATGTTTGCAGTCTCTGGTCCTCCTAGGAGACTTGACCCCCCGATGTCTGCTGGAGTGGCAACACAGCAGGGTACAAGCAATCCAGGAGGTTTCTGAAGCGCATTGATGACAACTTCCTGACACAGGTGATTAAGGAGCTGATGAGGGGAGGCACTCTACCGGACCTCAGACTTAAAAACAAGGAAGGACTGGTCAGGTAGGTGAAGGCTGGAGCAGCCTTGGCTACAGTGTCTGTAAGATGGTAGAGTTCAGGATCCTGAGGGAAGGGATCAACAAGCAAAAAGCAGGATTAAAACCCTGGGCTTCAGAAAAGCAGAATTTGGCCCATTCAGGGACCTGCTTTGAAAAATCCTGTGAGACACAGCTCTGGAGAGAAGAGGGGTCCAGGAGAGCTGATTGATATTCAAGGGTCGCATGTTCAAAAATGGTCTATCCTGACATGCAGGAAGTCAAACAATGGTGGCGCCAGGTCTGCAAGAATGAACTCTTGGTAAAACTCAAACACAGAAACGAAGCATACAAGAGGTGGGAGCAGGGAGAGGTGACCTATGAGGAATATAAAGACACTGTCCAAGGATGGAGAGTTGGAGTTAGGAAAGCCAAAGCCCATCTAGAGTTGAATTTGGTGAGGGATGTGAAAAGTAAAAAGGAAGGCTCCAGTTCTGGGCTCTCTGGTACAAGGGAGACATAAATATACTGGAACTGGTCCAACACAGCCAAAAAGATGATTAAGAGTCTAGAGTATCTATGCTTTAGAGGAGAGGCTGAGAAAGCTGGGACTGTTCAGCCTGGAGAAGGCTGGGGGAGACTGTTTTGATGTGTATAAATACCTGATGAAGGGGAATAGAGAAGATGGAGACGGATGCTTCCCAGTGGTCCACAGTGACAGGACAAGAAGCAATGGGCACCCACTGAAATTCAAACAAACATAAGACAAAAACTTTTTCACTGCAAGGGTTGTGAAACACTGGTAGAGGTTGCCCAGCAAGGTTTTGGAGTGTCTGTGGACATATTAAAAACCCAGCTGGACATGGTCCTGGGCAAGCTGCTTTAGCTGACTGTGTTTTGAGCAGGGTGTTGGACTAGGTCATCTCAAGAGGTCCTTTCCCACCTCAGCAATTTTGCAATGCTATGAATGTGCTATATACTAAAATGCAGCTCAGGCTAGTGGTAGCTGATGGGAAGTGATTCCCAAAGGGCACATCTCCATAGTACATGCAGTTCCCTGGCAGGGGAGAGGGGTCTAGGAGTGGACAAGGGCGCCAGCACAGAATAGGCGGATGCTTCATCTCAGCCAGCGCTAGTGTCACCTTGGCAAGAAGCTACCACCTAATCTGTGCCTGAGGAGAAGACTCTTGTTTCCACTTCAGTTAGTCCCGTCTCCTTCATAAGACTGACATTCACATAAACATTTTTTAACTGGAAAAGGACAACCCTATTTCTAGCTTGCACAGGAGATGTTTTCCTGTGACCTTTTTGCGTCCTTGTATTCTAGCATTTAAAGACAAACAGCTGTCCCAAGCTTCAGCTGGAGGAGGAAAAGGAAGACACCATCAAGCATGAATGTTAGTCAGTCGCTTTTTCACTTTTCCTCTCATTGTCTGGTATATTTAGGATGATTTTTAGCCTTAGAAACAATTATCTCTCTGATCCCCTTACACTTTATATTATTAACCAGTATTGGACATCAGCATTTAAAAATTCATTCCTAAAATATGAGTCTTGTTTCCCTTGATATATATTGGAAACTGATCTGCTTCTTTGGTGGCTGCTTTATTACAAAAAAAGTCTAGTATTATTCCAAATAAACCACATATTAAGAACAAGAAAATACTAACCTTCAAATAATAGGACTTAAATACCTGTTTCTGCAGTGTTTTTGTGCTGTTTTTCTTGCTTGAATACATGTGAAATATTTATTTTTAATTCATATTATCTCATTATTGCAGGTTTCCTTTACAACATGGCTCATTTCGAGCGTTAAAAAAAGCCCAGTGATTTTTATCTGGGTTTTAGATTTTCCAGTAGTGATCGGTCACACGTATAATGCTAGTTAGAACTGATGTAGCAATCTGTTTTTGTTTTTTCTTTCATCACATTGGTAGTCCAGCAGGCAAAATGTGTTGTGACAATTGTCTCCGAGATGCAAAGATAAATGTGAAAAGGAGCCAAGGACTATTGTAACTAAACTATTGTGGTAGGGAGCTGAAAGTGACCATTGAGAACTTCTTACTCCCACTTACATAATGAGTGACGGCTTTCCAACACAAGAACTCCCAATCTTTTACTAAGTAGGCTCTGATTTGGCGAATACAATCTGAGACACATTTTTCTCCATGTGAGTAGTTCCACTGAGGTATCAATGCCATCTACCAGCATTAAGATGCTCTCAGGAACAGGATCAAAGGCTACAGGGAAGTCAAGTTTGGAAATCCACAGGATTTGCTCACCAAAATCAGGTGCTCTGGATATCCTACCTTTAACTGTTACTGCAGTGCATGCTTAGTGCACTCTTCTGATATCCCTGTTCCTTCTTCTGCTCGGGGGTAGTCCTGTGGGTCATGTCTAATCTGATGGGTCCAGTCCATGGCAGGGTGCAGGGTCACAGTCCCTCCTTGCTCAGGGAGTGCTGGGTCTCCAGTCCTGCTGGGCACTCCGACTCCCTCTCCTTTTCTGGAGAGACCTGGGTGCAGCCTGGGAGAGTACAAAGACCTGAAAGAATATTCTGGGTCTTTCAGATTAGATGCAGCCTTAGGATCTCCTCTGTAAGTGTCTGGATTGCATTGCGTGAATAAAAAGTGGTGAGTTGTCCATGCACAGGGAAAATTATTTTAACCCTCTGTGGATTTAAGGTATAATGACCTTTGGGGTCTCATCTTTATTGCCTGTGATGACACAGAGAAGTAAACAAGTGAAAATGAAGGCTTAGCAGCCAGGAAAATAACAGGAGGGTGGTAGAAACTGAACATGAGGCAGCACTAGTAAAGGAGAACTACAAAGGAAGTCATGAAAGACGCTGGTGGTATATACAGAGAGACAGGGCTGAGGAAAGGGTGTCAGTGGATGAGATAAAATAATGAAGGGAAGCTGTTTGATCCCTTGTAGCTCCTGGGCCAGTAGCAGCTGCATCTGCAACACCTCTAGGCTCTCTGTGTGCTGGCCAAGGCAGCAGCTGATTGTATCTGCTCCTGTGCAAACATGAGCTGCCCTTCTCCTGTATATCACTGCATGAAACAACATCTGGACTCCAGAGATGCTAAACAACCTTGATTCAATTATGCTATAAGATGCACACAAGATCGTATCTTTTGCATAGTCCTGCACTGTGAAGGGCACATAGGAAGTACAGCACTGGGGAAGGGGATGGAGAGCACAGAAACTCAATTATTCTCTTGTTTCCACAGTTAGTCCATAATAGTCCATAAAGGGGGTAGAGGTTGAAGAGTTTGTATAGTCTAATGTCAGGGATAATTAGAATTATTCCATGTTTTTAAGGTTCTCAGTCACATTTGCTCTACAAACCCAATGTCTGCATAGACAAAAATAAATCAGGGCATGATTTTCAGGCCTGGAGTTTGAAAGTCAGCACTTGGCTATGTGGCCAGAACTACTCGGTTGTGCATCTGCAGCTTCTGCTGGTTTAAATCTCGCTTTTCTTTCCTGACATTAGAAAACGGATCAGCAAAAACACCAGCAGTAAGGCTTTTGCAAAGAGCGGGGGTGCGAAGTGCACTGTCTGGGCCAAATTCCACACCAGATAATTCCATTGAGGCAATGGTTTCAAATGGGCATCGTTATCTTCACTTCCTGTCTCATACTGCAGCGCTGTGCTACTGAGCAGCTGCTGATTTCCTCTTCCCCAGGCCTGGCTGCATGTCATGGTGGGGCTGCAACGTCTCCTCCCTGCTCTTTGCTTCGCTCACAGGAGTTGTATGGAAACAAGGCAAATGATGGAAAGTGCTTTACATTCCTCTGTTGAAATTTATGTCTTCTAGTGTGATTATTTTTTTGCTATTATGGAGCAAAGTAATGTTTTAAAAACTTTTCTGTTGTTTCTGCAGCTCTGTCATCCATTTCCATGGATACATGAGTGGTAATAAGGTAGCCAGAAGCTGTCAATTCCAGCCACTCACTGGCTGCCCAGTGAGCAGTGAAAAGCTGCTGAAGTCATTAGTATTTTACACTTGAAAATAACACAATAGTTTGAACTTTTCTGGTACTCTTCAGGAATCTCTAGGTCTGGTAAATGAGCCACTACTATAAAACAATTAATTAGGCCTCATAACAGCTTAGTGAGTATGTTAGGAGGACATGGAGGCTGGGAGCACTGAAGTGACCTGTCTAAAGCCACCCTATGAGCATGGGCAGGAAGGCATTCAGTTCACCCACTGTGGTTTTGACCTCCCTGGGCTCATCCCTGGATGTATTAGGCATAGACCACCTGCAAATCAGGTTATGGAAATACACCCATCCTCATCTGCTTAATGACAAAACATGTCTCTCTTTTTTTTCCCCCAGACAATCCAAGACATCTTTGATTTGGCGAGTTTCTGCTACAGCAAG